>NC_062567.1:48632477-48933588 GCF_022837055.1 Prionailurus viverrinus | reverse complement strand
AATATAAAATTTCGCTAAAAAGAAGCAAGGATAAAAAGGATACGGTGTCATATCATTTATATAAATTTAAAAGGAAGTAATATATTTTGTTAGCAGACACAGAATATACACCATGAAATTTTTAAAAATGAAAATGATAAATATTAAGTGCAGTAGAATGGTTACCTCATGGAAGGTAGGGACCATATAGGCCATATTCCTTGGTTACCTAAAATAAAACTTAATAACAATTTTAATAAAAATTCTTTATTATTTAAAACATCCCCAGGGGCATCTGGGTGGCTCAGTCGGTTAAGCATCCGATTCTTGATTTCAGTTCGGGTCATGATCCCGGGGTCATGGGATCAAGCCCTGTGCTGGACTCTGTGTTGAGTGTGGACCCTGCTTTGAATTCACTCTCTTTCTGTCTCTCTGTCTCTGTCTCTGTCTCTCTCTCCCCCTCTGCCCCTCTCCCTAGCTGGTACCCTCTCTCTCTCTAAAATAAAAATAAATAAATATATAAAACATCCCCACAAACTACCATAGGACAAAGAGCAAATAAAAATTCAACAATTCAACAGCTTAACAAAGAAAAGAAATATGTCATATCAAAGCTTGTGTGATTTGGCCAGAGGTATACTCAGAAGTAAACACTTTGATGTGTTTTGAAAATTAAAAAAAAAGAGGAAAGGAAATGAATCAACTATTCAATTTGAAAAGATAGAAATAAAAGAAAAATAATGAAATTTAAGGAATCCAAGTGAAAGTAGGTTTTATGTATATAAACACACACACATATGTAAAAACATTAAAAATAAGATAGAATTAGAAGAGTTACAGTTAAATTGATAAATATATACAAGAACTAGTTTTTAAAAATAAGCCAAATCAATGGAAAATCTACAAAGGAATCTACAAACTCAGTTTGAAATGAGAAAGGATTTGACAATAAATGAAGAGTAGATAGAAATCATAAGGGATTTCATACTTATTAAAGCACACAACTTATACATTTCAATGATGAATAACTTTCTGAAGAAAAAGTATTAAAATTTATTCAAGATGTAGAAAACCTTTCTAATGTAATCATCAGGAAAGAAATTTAAAAACCGGCCAATTATTTGAAAATATAGGCTCCAGAGTCACAAAGTCTTTGAAAATCATCCATTTAAATTTTCAAGGAATAACTCATTTCGGTAGCCTATGCTTCACCACAGAGCCCTTAAAACCCGTGTGAGCTGTTTGTCCTTTGTGTGCTCCTCGGATCCACTTTCCTTCTCCACTCTGCCCTCTGCCCAACCATACTACATCAAAGGTCACCCTGCCCTCTGCTTTTGGACTGGGTCCAACCAAACTGGAAACCCAGCAAGAGACAGGAGGAAGGAAGAAAGCTTGGGTGCACTATTTATTCCCTTGGATCTGTTTCTGAGGAGCTCGCTGCTTGAGATCCCAAATGAAGATCACAGGTTTTCTCAAAATGACCATTTTCAGGTTACTCTCTCATTCCAGGTTCTGGTGACCGTTTCTTTCTAAGACCCAGGTGTGTTAGTCGCTTGTTTCCCCCTACTTACTGCTCACCTGTCTGTACTTTGTCATTTTATTAATCTTTTTTTGAATTATCTTAATTTAACTATATGATGTTTGTTTCTGGCTGGCATTCTGATTGATTCAATAAGCAAATCATTTAATGAAGTACCACATACAATACCAAAACTTGAAAAAGATAGTGCACAAAAGAATTACCAACTAAACTCACTTTTCATTAGAAAGAAAATTCTAAATTAAATGTTAATAAATTCATATACTCCACCATGGTGAAAAACACTCACTGTAAGTAAGTAGTTTGTATCAAACCACAAGGATAGTTTGATATGAATGCATTTATTTCATATTAATAGATTAAACAAGGAAAAATAAATTAACAGACACTGAAAAAGAAGTTAATAAAATCTAATGTATCTATCATTAAGAAATTAATACTTTAAAAAATTAATAAAAGATTGTCTCAAACTAAAAGCTACATCATTTTTTAAAAATGTTTTTAAGGTTTATTTATTTTTGAGAGAGAGACAGACAGACACAGTGCAAGCAGGGGAAGGGCAGAGTGAGAGGGAGACACAGCATTTGAAGCAGGCTGCAGGAACTGAGCTGTCACCACAGAGCTCCACACGGGGCTCGAAGTTGTGAATCCTCGAACTCGTGAATTGCGAGATCACGACCTGAGCCGTGTCGGACATTTAACCCATTGAGCCACCCAGGCTCCCCAAAGCTACATCATTCTTAATGGTGAATCAAAAGACCTTCTCTTTCCATTAAATTATTTTTTGCACTTTTTATTTAATAGTATTACAGAAGGTCAATGCAATTGGACATGTAACAGTAAAAGCTAGAGTGTTGAAAGCATGAGACAAATTATCACTATTTGTAGATGATATAATTTTTTATATAGATATCCTAGAACTAAGTAATTGCACTAACGTTATTGGATTTAAGAAAATTTTGTAAAATTAATAATTATTAACAATGTAATGACCACTTAGCCGAAATAACAGGGGAATTTCATTCATAATTGCAATAGAACAAAGAATGAAATTAGGAATTAACCTAAGAAATATAAAGAAATATAAAAAAGCCTATAACATTTAACTGTTGCATATATAAGGATTCTTGAATAGATGGAAAGTTATACATATTGTAGTACTTGATGAGAAGGCAGTATATCATGATAACTAATAACATGGACTTGAAATGAAATTGGTCCAGGCTTGGATTCTGGCTCCTTCACTTACTAGCTGCCTAAAGTTGTTGAGTTCAGTTTCACTATCTATAAATTAGGGATAATAATGATACTTGCTAGGAGTTCTTGTGAGTATATCAAGTCACAAATTTTTGTAAAGCTCATAGCATAGTGTCTAGAAAATTATAAGAGCTCACAAATGTCAGAACAACTAATAATTTTCCTCACACTCAATGATAGGTTTAACAGACTCTTGATCAAATTAAAAAATAATTTTTTAGGGGTGTCTGTGTGGCTCAGTCAATTAAGAGTCCAACTCTTGATTTCCATTCAGGTCATGATCTCACAGTTCATGAGATCGAGATCTCACAGTTCATGAGATCAAGCCCCATGTCAGAGCAGAGCCTGCTTGGGATTCTCTTTCTCCCTTTCTCTCTGCCCGTCCCCTGCTTGTGCACAAGTGCTCTCTCTCTGAAAATAAATAAATAAACATTAAAAAAAATTAAATATATTTTTAGGGGGAACTTGGCAAAAATTCTGATGTTAACCTACGGGAAAATAAGTAGATTATTTTCTTCATCAAAGAAACTTTTTGACAAAGAAGAGTTATGACAATGTCCTAAAATGACATATTTAAAAATTTCTGGTAAGGATTTAAGAAAAGGAAAACAGAAAAGTGGAAACTGACACAGTGCCTGTGAGGTTTTAATATATCAATTAATGGGATAGGCAAGCATATTCATCCAAATGGCACTGGCGTTTTTGGTGGTGAAGAAAAAAAAGGTTTGTTATTGTAACAATTTCACACAAATTGGTGATAAAAATTGACATAGTTAAAATTTAAAAGACATATCATCACACTATCAAATCACAGGGGGAAATGTGATTTCAATTCCTTGTTGAAGTATACTGTGCTGTACATTGGTAAGTGTATCTCAGCTTTATTGATACATTGTTTAGGTTCTTCAGGTCTTTTTTTTTTTTTAACTTTTTACTGTTTATTTATTTTTGAGAAAGTGAGAGAGAGAGAGAGAGAGTATGAGTGGGGGAAGGAGCGGAGAGAGAGGGAGACACAGAATCCGAAGCAGGCTCCAGGCTCTGAGCTTTCAGCACAGAGCCTGATGCGGGGCTCGAACTCACAAACCTTGAGATCATGACCTGAGCTGAAGCCGGACGCTCAACTGACTGAGCCAACCAGGTGCCCCAAGGTTCTTCAGGTCTTAAAATAACCTTGTACCTTTGTGAGAGCAAATTTACTTGCTTGGACACTTCTTGTGGTTGCTCTATGTTTCATTTTAAATTTGGATACATTCTTTTTTTTTTTTTTAAGTTTATTCATTTTTTGAGAGAGAGAGAGTGAGAGGGGGACAGAGGGACAGAGGGGAAGAGAGAGAATTTTAAGCAGGCTCCATGCTCCGTGCAGAGCCTGATGCGGTGTAGGGCTTGATCCCTGACTCTGGGATCATGACCCTGAGCTGAAGAGAGAGAAATTTGGATACATTCTACTTCGATTTTCTGTAGTAGCTGCATGGTCCCATGCAAAGTCATTAGTATTTTGTGCTTTAGAACACACAAGGCAGATCCAGCCTTGATTTACATTTAAAATCTTGACATTAGGCCTTACAAAATATGTATTCACACAAAAGGTGAGTTTGGGTAGTCAGAGCGTTTTTCCCATCTCTATATCCCACAGACTTTAAAATGGACTTTATAACTGTTTCCCCCCCATTTTGAGACTAGTTCACTTAGTTGAAGATTGTACTTTTTTTTTCCCATAAAGACGCTGGATCACCAGTACTAAACAACAGGGCTTTTTGTTTTTTTCCTTCCTTTAAAAAAGTGGTCTGCTATTTCTATCTTTCAAGCTGCACGAATTGACTGTGCTTTACTGCAGGATAACTAGGACTTCCTACAGAGCTTTGTTATGATGATACAGTCCATTTCTCACCCAGGATGCTCCATTTCACCCTCATTATGGTTTTCTTTTCTGGGCTCTGAGGTGACATTTCATAGTCTTTGCCTCTTTAATTCTTAAAGTGGCAGAAACTTGGGATGGTCTGGAAAGTAACATCTGACACTTTCGTTTCCAGCATAAAGTGACTAATGAAATGCTAGACTAAAAATATAACTGCGGTGCCTGGAACAAATGGGGCGTGGTCCCACTGTACTTGGCATTGGTCAAAATCAGGTTATGCTCTGGTACCTGGCTAACTTTCCTTAGTAGGAAACTTGACAAGTTGGAATGTCAGAAGAAATGAGGGTGAGGGAGTATCTGGAGAGCATAGGTCACAAAGCATAGATGAGGGAACTAGAGAGATACAGCCTAGAAAATGAAAGGGTTGGGTTATAATTATAAGGCAGTAATATTGTCAAATGCTATATTGAAGAGAACACTGGACTTGAATTGAAATAAGTTGGGTCTGTAGTGTGTTTACCATTGACTAGCACTGTGGTCCTTGGGAAAACCCTTAATCTCTCAGGACCTCAGTGTCCTTTAAAATTGAGGGTGTTGGATGAGATCACCTCTGTATTTTTATGATACTCTCATTTCACTCTCTTGTTTTGTAATACTGGAGTTTATCTGTGATTTTTTAATGTTTTTTAATTTTTTTAGAAATGTGGGTCTCTTTCTTCATAAACAATGTTTACTGGGAACTCCATTATATAAAAAAAGATAAAAAACAGAGCTTGTCTGGTTGAATCAATGACAAAGAACTACAAAGTTTCCTGTCCACATGGCATTAGCACCTGTCACTCTTCTTGAATAACAATGTAGACACTGCCACAGAACTTCTTTATGGAGAACATAGTCTAAAACCACAGAAAATCGGATTAAAAATGAACATCAAGAGGCTCAGGTCATGATCTCACAGTTCGTGAGTTCCAGCCCCACATGGGGCTCTGTGCTGACAGTGTGGAGCCTGCTTGGGCTTTTCTCTCTCTTCCTGTCTCTCTGCCCCTCCCCTGCTCACTCTCTGTGTCTCTCAAAATAAATAAATAAACATTGACTTTATAGGCTGAAGTTTATGAAATTGCCAATTCTGTGCCTCCACGGTGGTCAAATATCAGTAACTTCAGGTGGTTCATTCTAATATAGAGCCTTCCCTTTTCTGATCTTTGTATTTGTCCCTAAATGAATTTAGGATTTGATGCCTACATAGCTATTTGTTGTAGAAAGATAGGAGAATTCCCAAAGTTTCACACCCCTCATGAAAACATCTTATTCCCACTTCAGGTGGGAAAAATTTGCCTTGCTACAGCAAGAGAAAAATGTATATTTACAGTAATTAGTCTGCTCTAATTTTCATAGTTATAATAGTTTTCTTTAATTGGCTTGTAATAAATTAAATGAGAAATTTTCATAATAGGAAATATTTTAAACCCTTAAGGAAGGCTTTCATGCTTTTCCGAATATAGAAGTAGATATTAATAATATTCACTATTACTACTATCTGTATGTCTCCATTTTACCTCACAGATAATTTAATCAATTTCATAGTAGGACATTTGCAATTAAGAAATATCCCAAGTGTCTTCAAAATCACATGACATTTGTAGCAGTGATTTTAAATCTGTTTTAAATAGATTATGAAATACAAACCAAACTCCAGAGAATGAAATAGCATCTTATTTCGTGAAGAGTATACAGATTAGGACAGTTAATATTGTTGACGTGACTCCAAACCAACCTTTTGATGAAGAAAAAAAATGTTGACAAAAATTATAATATGCTGAAATGAAAATGAACTTCAAATAGAATCTTAATTATTAAAATAACTGGACTGGAAAAGACTATGATAGCTGAAACAGTAGTTAATTTTTCAGAAAGTACCATGGAATAAATTTACATCCTCAAGTTAGGCAGGAAAAATAATAGCACCAAATATATGAAGCCCTCTTGGTTTTCACATATTACTTTCTGAGAATGTAGATAGATGAGCAGGAAGGTGACTTTAATACAGATGCACTTGAGGGTTTAACTCATTAACAATCCAAGAAGGAATAATAAATACTTCAAATAAGCTGTGCTTTTCATATCTGCTCACTAATGAAATTTTAATTAACTGTGGAACCAATTATAAGATTTTGTATAAAATGTTGCAAGATTAATTTTTAAAATGGAAATTAAAGCACTCAAGCAGTTTCCTACTAGACTTTCTTTAGAAAGACTTACCTTCTTTCTTTTTCTTCAATTTTTAGGTTTAAAAAATTCAAAGTAGGTCTAAAAATTAATACCCTTTTCTTTTTTATTTATATGTTTTGTATATATAACAATTTAAAAAATATAACATTATTGGGGCACCTGAGTGGCTCAGTAGGTTGAGCATCCGACTTTGGCTCAGGTCTCACAGTCTGTGGGTTTGAGTCCCGCATTGGGCTCTGTGCTGACAGCTCAGAGCCTGGAGCCTGCTTTCGATTCTGTGGCTCCCTCTCTCTCTGCCCCTCCCCCACTCTCACTTTGTCTCACTCTGTCTCTCAAAAATAAATAAATGTAAAAAAAAATTAAAAAATATAACATTATGTATCACCTCATTGAGATAAATTGTTAGTCAAAGAGGGACTCCTACTTAGTAGGTCCTAAATGAATTCTTTCCTTCATATGGCAGTACGTGAAATATCCAGAGGTCTAGGAAGCAGATATCAGCCTAAAGAGTTTTTTTAATAAAGTTCCTTTAATTTTCCTATCAAAAGTGTTATATAATAAGCTGATATTGCTTGTAGTGGTTTTTAGCTGTACAATGGGAAAGTTTACTTTCTTGGAGCTATTTCAAATGACTGAATAGTGAAGATGTTCCCCCTGTTTCCCCCCCCGGAGGTCTCCTGCCACCCCACTTCTACTGCCCACCCCATCCTATCCTTGTCTTAAGAGGCAAATTCAGGCAACCTGGATGGCCCAGTCGGTTAAGTGTCTGACTTTGGCTAGGATCATGATCTCACGGTTCATGAGTTCAAGCCTCGCATCAGGTTCTGTGCTGACAGTGCAGAGCCTTCTTGGGATTCTCTCTCTCCCTCTTTCTCTGTCCCTCCCCCCCCCCCCCTTGGGCTCTCTCTCTCTCTCTGGAAAATAAATAAATAAAAACCTAACAAAAAAGAGAGAGGCAAACTCAGTGGTACAGATTGGTTACTGTTCAGCTGGGAGCAAGGTGACCCTCTTATTTCATATCTGAAATTATTGCAAGTAATGACCCTTAATTACAAATTTTTTCTTTTTTTGTCTGGGGCAGAAAGAAGTGGACTTCTTCTATTCTTTCATGGAAATATTACAGAGAAGCAAGTATGCAAAATCTTTTTGTGACATAGAGTAAGACATAAACACTCTGCCAGATATCTCATGCTTTTGTTCATTTTCTCATGATTTGCTTTCTATTTCTAGAGCCTTCTGATGACAGTCTTCCAACGGCACTATGAGTACTTTGGGAGTTTGCAAAGACAGTTAAGGGAATTATTTTCTAGATCCTCAAATTCCATATATGTTTTTCTTAAAACCTATCTGAGGAGAACCTTCCTGCATATCCAGGTAGATTTTTCTCTCACCACCTTTCTTTTCCTAACAGTTATACCCCCATTCTATGAAACAAAGACATAGCCTTCACCCAAATCTTACTATGGTATATTTTCCCAAGGTGTAAAAGCAAAAGGACATTTGAAGGTTGGTTGTGTTGTCATGTTCTAAATTCAGGTACATTGCAGGGTGGGATAAAGGAAGTGACTTTGCTTTTTCTATTGCCTTGAGTGGTGTGGGAAACTTCATTGTTCTTGAAAAAGAGTGTCTTGAGAACAAGATTTGTCATTTAAAGTTAACCGATTCTTTCCAACTAGATTTTTTAAAGTTTATTTATTTTGAGAGAGAGAGACAAGGAGAGAGCATGAGGGACAGAGAGAGAGAGGAGAGAAAGAGAATCCCAAGCAGGCTCCACAATATCAATGTGGAGCCGGATGTGGGGCTCAAACCCGTGAATAGTGAGATCATGACCTGAGCTGAAATTAAGAGTTGGATGCTCAATTGACTGAGCCACCCAGGCACTCCCTATTTTCAATAGTCATCCTCAAGCCAGGCCATTAGCTCAATAATGAAGAACTAAAGGATTAAAAATTGTATTGTTGATTCTTTTACGTGTAACTGGAAATTATTTAGACATTATCAAAAATTTTAAGATACTGGATTAAAACTATAAATGTGCATTTTATATGTTTTTATTTTTTTATTATTTTTTTTGATGTTTATTTACTTTTGAGAGAGAGAGACAGAGAGAGAGACAGACAGACAGATGGTATGTGAGCAGGCAAAGGGCACAGAGAGGGAGACACAGAATCCAAAGCAGGCTCCAGGCTCTGAGCTGTCAGCACAGAGCCCGACACGGGGCTTGAACCCACGAACCTTGAGATCATGAGCTGAGCTGAATTTGGATACTCAACCTGAGCTGAAGTTGGATACTCAACCAACTGAGCCACCCAGGCGCCCCCACATACGATTTCTTTTAGACTGGAGTTAATCATTTACTAATATAGTTAAACTTATTTTCTCAATTCTTTTCATAAAATATTTATTCTGATTTGTCAGGCTAATCTTTTTTGTCTATAAAATATTTTTGGACTAAGTAATTTTTAGCAGTACATAACATTTCTTTCATGAAATACATAGGGAATTTTTATTCTGGATTGATTGTATTTTATATAGAGTTTTTATTTAATTAGACACCAAATGTACACATTTACCAAAGGAATACTATGCCTTATATCATACTCTTCACTTCATAAATAACTCATAAGTTTACACATAATGGGCTTGCAAATTAAGAAATTTATGTCATATTATCATGTTTTCAACTTATTAGAATATGGATAAATTACATTAGATATGAAAACATTTAGTCTTAATGACTACTTTTAGTAATCTATAAGATCTGATTTCTAATTAACTTCACAGAATTTTTATATTTCTAAAAATATGTGATAACACTTTTATTGGAAGTGAAAACCTGAAGTTTGATTTTTTGCTGATCTGGTTGATTGGTTGGATAAGGTGGGTTTGTTTTGCTAATTAGGTTGTATGCTGGACGTTTTCCACAAAGTAAATGAGTTAACTCTGCAGCCCCAGGCTTTGATAAGATAAAACCATACTGTCAAAAAAGATTGTTGCATTAACAAAGATGTATTGAATTTAATATTTTATTTCCTCCTCCCTGTCTGAGTATATTGGATTAATAAAATACCTTTAAGTGAAAGAGGTACACATAAGGCTAGTCTTTGAATGAATCTGGGTAAAGCCTTTGTGCTCCTCCAAGAAACTGAGAGTGTCAGTGCCTATAATAAAGCCTTTGTAAATAAGTTGGTTTCTAATTCTTTACTTTTAATACAACAGCAGGGCTACCTAACAAGTTATGAATTGATACAGTGTTCAAATATTTTTTAATAATAGATTACCACGTGATTTTGCTATAAAATTTGGAAGAATTAAAGAAAAAATTTCTTAGTGTTTTTATTTATTTTTGAGAGAGAGCGTGAATGGGAGAGGAGCAGAGGGAGAGGGAGACAGACACAGAATCTGAAGCAAGCTCTTGGCTCTGAGCTGTCAGCACAGAGCCCAATGCGGGGCTTGAACGCATGAACCATGAGATCATGACCTGAGCCAAAGTCAGACGTTTAACCGACTGAGCCAACTAGGTGTTCCAGAAATTCATAAGAATTTAAAGAACAGAGTGATATTGTTCATTGTTATAAAAAAATCTTTTGATTCCTATCTACTTACTTATCTGATTGTTTGTTCGTAGCTTATATCCATGAAATAAAAATAGATTTTATGCTGAACCCTCTCTCTTCTAGCAATAATTGTCATTCGTACATATGTAAACTAATTAGAAATAAATGAGCTTGATCCATATCATTATGAGGTAACTTTCCAATAAATTCTGTTTTTATCTTTAATAATAAATCATTCATTTATAATATATTTATGTTTTTGAATAATTTCTTATAGAAGAAAAATTAAATAAAAACTTTTAGACTCTATGGCTACAAGAAAAAATATATACAGATTTTTGTAACAAAGATGTATTATAACTTCTAATGTAAAAGATTTCCAGTAAAAGCCTTTCTAGCATAAAAATACATTACATTACTTTGAAATGTGTTGGTGAAATAAAATGCACAAGTTCAAGAAGATAAAGGAACTATGTAAAATTAGCAAAATGCTTGTTCACTTAGGTTTTAGATAAATCTAGACTATTTAGATTCTTCTGGATACTTTTTAAAACTTGATATGAATATTTCATTCCAAAATGTCACTATTTACAACATACTTGAAATTACAAGCAACTGTTTTAATGAAAAATCTCAAGTGCATCTTATACATAAATCTACAGGTAGATACACAGTTTTCCAAAACGCTTTTGAGGATTTTATTTTATTTTTTTTTAAATTTTTTTTTCAATGTTTATTTATTTTTGGGACAGAGAGACAGAGCATGAACGGGGGAGGGGCAGAGAGAGAGGGAGACACAGAATCGGAAACAGGCTCCAGGCTCTGAGCCATCAGCCCAGAGCCTGACGCGGGGCTCGAACTCCGGGACTGCAAGATCGTGACCTGGCTGAAGTCGGACGCTCAACCGACTGCGCCACCCAGGCGCCCCGCTTTTGAGGATTTTAAAGATTTGTGAGCTGAAGACCTTGTTCTCTTGATGACAACTTTTAAAGCCTTTTTGTCCATTGAAGGACCTATTCTCCCTTGGCTGGTGGCCAAAACTCTTTACTTCCAAAAAGGACTGTAAAAAGGTCTTTGGAGTTTCCCCATAGTAAGGATCAAATGCCTGGTTTAACATGCCAAGTGCTTCAGTCTACCCTAGCTGATTGTCATCCACTCTGGTCCCGACCACAAGTCTACATTCCTGCCACATCAAATTTCCAGTGTCTCTTGGACAATACCAGGTCCTTTCGTACTTAGTGCCTTTGATCATCATGTTTCTTGTTCCTGCATTCATTTCACTGCCAAAGGCAAAAATCTCAGAATGTGTAGGGAGATTGATTTTGTTTAGAATATTACAAAGGAAGAGCACCCCAGATCTGAGGATCAGTGTGTTGGTAGAGTGGCTTTGTCTTATATTTTATAGAGCAGAATAGGGAAGTTATAGGTGGAATAATTTTACAGGTTGGGTTTTTGTAATAAGAAGGAATCAGTCAAGTGAACAAGGAAAGTTTATCTCTTTGTCAATCCAGTTATGGGGGGACAAGTGGTTTAGCTGATCATTTATGAGGCAAAAAAAGAATGCTGAGGGTTGGTGTCTGGCATTGTCATATGTGAACAAGGGAGTCATGCAAGAGTCTTCTGGGAGTCCGGAGAAAGAGCGTCTTCCAAGTCAGGTTGAAAAGGTGGTTCTTTGCAGTAAGCCCTTTCCTGGAGCACAACAGGGTGGAGGTTTTTGGAAAACAAAAGGTTGGGAGGATTAACCATCTTTATTTTCTAGGACCACAGGGCTTAGGTAAAACCAATTTTGTCACCACCTTTGTTCAGCAAACCCTCAGTAAACCTTTGAGTTTCAATTCCTTTGCCAAACCTTCATGAGGTCTCTAGAAAGCAAATTGAGACAGAGATTTGCTTGCAGAATGTTTACTGGAAAGTCCTTTTAGAATCCGCTCTTGTGGGGAGCAGACGAGGAAAGCAGTTTTGGTTGGTTCCTCAAAGCAAATCTCGCTCACAGCCTGTTTGTGTACAATGATGCAGAGTTGTCCTGAATTAGTGCAAGAGGCTAGGGTCTCCTGGCATCGGTCTGGGTCTAGTCCTGATGGCACGGGGGAGGAGTGTGCCCTGGTTGGAGTAGTGACAGCATCCACTATACGAGTCTTCCCTAACTTTCCCAGGGAAAGTTTGCTACTCTCTGTTCTCTCCCAGTGCATCATTTATGATTCTGCTTGTTATGTACTTAGTTCTTTATATGCCAGTAACTTTGACTTGGCTGAGACCTACTCAGAAACAGGAAAAGTGGCCTACTTTTTTCTTGTGCTCCTAGTGCCTAACATGGGGTTTAGCATGAAGGAATATAAATATAACCGAATGAAGGAATATTCTTGTTTTTATTAAGAAAAAATAGACTGAAAAATAGAAAATAAGCTGTCTAGGAGATCACAGAATAAGTAAGTGGAAGGGTCTTTTAAAATTCACATTTCTTGTAAACTGAACCTTAGTTTATTTTCATGAACTGGATAGGCATGGATTCAGGACACCTAAATGCAAGAAAGGTAGAATGTCCAATTTCAATCACATAGTTGGGGCTGGGACTAATTCCTCTGGTTGCATAAGCAGTCCTATCCGTGTTCCTGACACTTCTTGCCATGTGTTAGAAATAGTGTATTTCTGCCAGACTTTCAGTTAGCCTCACTTGTCTCTACCTTCAAAACACAAAACCTGTCATCTCCTGCCACTCGGGGATAAGCCAACTTAATTCACTTTCTCTGCATCTGAATCAGAAAAAAAAACCTATTAATTCTAGGCCAAGGGATTCCAGAATTCAAAACTCTGGTCTCATTAAAAATACTACTTTTTCATTCTTTTTATTGTTTGGGTCTGTAGGAGCAAAGAGCAAAGATACTAATTTCTCAATAACATGCTCTGTTAGAATGATCATCTCTGAATGGTAGAAAGTCTAAAGTATCATCATTAAATAGTAATAACTATCACTCTTTATAAGGACACTAATTATATGACATATAATTCTTCCTGTTTCCTTAGCATTGCATCATCAAGCTTTTGGAGAACAGGAATCATCACTCATGTTACCTTTCAAATTCTACAGTTCCTGGTACAGCAGTGTTTTCAGAACAATGACCTGTAGAATACATTGATGAAAAGTAAATTCTGTATCTCATAAATCCGATGTTATAAAACATTACAAACAATGGTTTATGTTTTGTGTCACCAATGGTAGATAAATTTATCTTGATTTAGATATTCTCATGTTCTGTAGACCTTTGAAAAGAGTTTACTGTTGGCATCATGTGAAACTTCTCCATGGTCACTTTCCCAGGAGAAGGCATAGGAATGCAGAAGAGGGGACTAGTTTTATTTGATGGATGGCATACATACATTTTTAACTCTGGATTTAGATGGATGGCCATGGCAGATGGGTTGGAAGGGAATCTCTTGTGTTCTCCTGACTCCGTAAGATATTTTCTCAACTATAGTCATTTCAAACACCTTTTGGCTTCAGCATGTAAGAGCCATATTTTAGTAATATGCTTAAAATGTTATTGTACATATTTTTGTGTTTGGCTATAGGGATGCCTATAATATTTTCTAGTGCTACAATATTAATGGTAGAAATGCACTGCATTCCCCAGAATCACATATCTTGGGGTAGATGTAAATGGGCTGTCTAATGTCAAGTCTTGCACTGTCTGTTCTTTTGCCAGAAACTCCAGGGCATCCCGAGAATACGTGTGATTATCTGGCAAGGGCACCAAAGCGTCTCCAATACCTATTTGAAAAGTGTCAACTCATTTTCTGTTATACTGTCATTTCCCAGAAAAATATCACTAATAATTTTACAGCTAAATTCCTCTGAATGTAACACTCTGCTTAAAGATAAATGGATTTTATCTTTATGGTTTTGCTTTTTTTGACATACTCATTGAACTATAATAAGTAAAAAATTTAAAAATGAATAGTTCAGCAACTTCTTTCTGCAAATTGTCTTCACCATCGGGAAACTAGGTGAGGCAACAAGATAGGGATGAATCACATTGAGGATCAGAATGCGTGAAACTGGAAAAGCAGGTAATTTATGTACTCTGTAAAGCAGTTTTATTAAACAGAAAATTGCTACAATTTTGTGCAAGTCACAGGAAAGCCATGCTGTATCTTCATGGTCAGACTTTCATAATCCTCTGACCTGGTAAGAAATACTCTGACTTTCCGATTTCCCAGCTGGAACCCTACGCCCTGTACAAGTCCTGGCCTCTTTTGCTCTCTTCTGAACAATGTCTCAGTACCAGTGGCAGCTACAAGCCAAACCCACCTTTTAATCACCCCCTAGGCAAAACCAGAGATGAAGTTCTTTCCCAATTTCAGTCTGTGCTTACCATGAGGAATTGAACGCCAGACACATGGCTGGCATTGCTGTCCTGGTTCAGCATACAGCCTTGCTCCTTTCTCAGCCTCTTACCACTCCTCGTCTTTCACAATTACATGGGCTGGAAATGAAGTGTGGTGCCTTCTAACCCCCTAGGAGTTGGGGGAGGGGAGTGGAAATTGCAGGAGGGAAATTTCACTTCATTTTTGGAGGCTTTAGGTTCATGTTGCTTCTGAATAAGTGAAACTGTTTATACTTCTGTTTATTTTCTCCTTACATCCCTCTGTTTTGTGCTTTCAGTGGTTTATTTTGTGTTTGCTTATTATTTTTTCATTTGTTTTCTTGCTTCTTTTCTTTTGGCTTTTTATGTACTCATGTTATCTACTTATTTTATTCCCCATTTCTTTTTACTGGTCCTACATAGGAAATCATTCTAATACAGTCCATGTGGGTTATGTTTTTTAAGTGTTTTCTTGAAAAATGTGTATTATTTGTGAGCATCTATTTTTAATTTCTGCATTTGTTATTGTGATGTGAATCACACTGTGTCTTACTCTTTGTTATCTAGAAGAGTGTTTTTAACATCCACTCATACTGTCATGTGTACCTCTCTTCCATTACTTCCAGTTGGCCACGGCCCTCCATGGTGTGGGGTCACCACCTTTCCTTTTTAATTCATCGGTGGTGAACTTCTAAACTGCTGTGAACTTCCCACCACCACAAACAGCACTGCAGTGGACATCCTTGTCCGTGTTTCCTTCCAGACCAATGTGAGAATTTTGGAAGGAAGTGCACCCAGGAGTTGCTACGTCATAGGATATGCATGTGTTTAATTTGGTTAAATTGTGTCAGATTGCTCTTGACAACAGCAGCTTTTGTTTGACTTCCCACCAGTATTGTATGGAAATTCCTACACACACGCACACATACACTCACCTACAGACACACCTGTGCACGCACACATGCACACATACACAAATGCACATCTTTACCATAATTCACTTAAACCAGCTTCTGACTTTTGCCTTTTTAAATATGTGTAATGTGAAACTAATGATTGTCTAATTTGCATTTTTTTGATTATCTATATGCTTTTTTCATGGGCATTTTGGATTTCTTGCTTTATAAATTACCTGTTTATGTACTTTGCCCATTTTTCTATTAGGATGGCTGTCTTCTTCCAGTTCACTTAAGAAGCATCTTGTGTCAAACTGTGTGTGTATTATCAGAAGAGGGGTAAGATTTACTTCTCTCCTTTATAGCTTCCTGCTCAAGACCTGTGTAATTTTACCATTCATCAGCCACATGAAGATGATTTTAAAAGATCCGTTAAATGTTATAAGCATTAGTGTTAACTTGATTTAGTAAGAAGTTGTTTATTATTTCTTTTTTGGATACCATCCACTTGTAGGCAGATCAGCAAAATAAATGACAAGGGAGCTGTTAAGACTTTCTTTCTTTCTTTCTTTTAAGTTTATTTATTTATTTTGAGAGTGCGTGAGCACAGGCTGGGGAGGGGCAGAGACAGAGGGAGAGAGAGAATCCCAAGCAGGCTTTGCACTGTCAGCACAGAGCCCAAAGTGGAGTTTGAATCACAAACTGTGAGATCATGACCTGGGCTGAAATCGAGAATTGGATGTGTAACCGACTGAGTCACCCAGGTGCCCCAAGATTTTCTTTGTTAGAACAAGTCCCTCCAGTTATCAGAAGGTAAAGGTGAAATCAAATTGTCCTCTAAACCCACCTTTGTCACCATGTACAACCACTCAGACTGCTCCATTGCAATGGAGTTGGGAGTGGGTCTTTCCAATCATTGTCTCTGTCTGAAGTCAGGTGCTGCTCAATCTGACCCTTTGGATCCTGTCTTTTGTGTATACTCCCTAATCTTTACCTTGTGGATTTAGGAATTATGGGGGAAATAAAATAAAATGTGACTATAAACCAGACCAGGACTATAGCATTAATTAAGGTTGCATAATTTTGAAAAAAATACACAAATTCTTAGGGCCTCATTTCAGTTTCCTAATCTATGAATGAAGAAATAAAGCTGTATGATGGTTATGTCTCTCAGGCCAAAAACAAAAACCAAGAAACCAAAAAAAACTCTGAAGCTCTTCAAACTATTTCCAAGCTTCTAAGGGCTTGAAGAAGCCTTAATCATGAATTTTTCAAGACAAGGATGGAATAAGTTGTAAGGAAATACCCAAAGAAAAGGAAAATTCTTTGCAGAAATTAGAACATATAATGGCTAATGAAAATATATTAGTATGGTGTAATGGAGTTTTGAGCATATGTGTTACATTTTTACATCAGAATTATAAAGCTCTTATATGTGAATGGAAGATATTAACTCCCTGAAGATATACATGGATATCTTATGTAAAATGGCAACTTGACTTTCCCAAAATGTGTTCGTGCATCGTTAATAAGTTTTACTTGAAAGAGGGTCCCATGAACAAACATTTTGGTTCAGCAATATTTAATCCCTATCATGTGCCAGGCATTATTTAGATGTTGAGGATATTCTAGTAAGCAAGAGAAACAAGGGTTTGTAATCCAGGATAGTAAAATCAGAATTTTCAAAAACTAAAGTGGTGGTGAGTGCTACAAAGGAAATAAAGTTGGTGATGTGGTGGATATTGTGATAGCACTGTATGGTGACAGATGGCAGCTACACTTGTGAGCATGGCATGGTGTGTAGACTTTTGTCCAATCACTATGTTGTATACCTGAACCTAATGTAACATTGTGTGTCAACTATACTTCAAGTAAAAAAAAAAAAAAAAAAAAAAAAAAAAAGGAAGAAAGAGGGGCACTTGAGTGGCTCACTCGGTTAAGCATCTAACTCTTGATATCGACTCAGGTCATGATCTCACCGTTCACAAAATGGAGCCCTGTGTCTGGCTCTATGTTGACAGCAAAGAGCCTGCTTGGGATTCTCTGTCTCCTTTCTCTCTGCCCCTTTCCTGCTTGTGTGCTCTCTAGAAAGAAAGAAAGAAAGGGAAAAAGAAAAAGAAAGAAAGACAGAAAAGACAGAGGGAAGGAAGGAAGATGGCATTTGGGTTGAGGCTTGAAGGATGAAGAGAAGCTGGTGTTAAGAAGAGCTGAAAGCTATGTTTTCAGGCAGGGGAACCTAAGTATAAAGGCCCCTCATGTAGGAGAGGGCTTGGTATAGAAAAGGCATAGAAGGAAGCCTAAGTGGACAAAAGAGTGGTCATGGAGAAGGTGAGTGGTAGTTGATAAGATCTGGAAGTGAGGCTTGAACCAGAGGTTATGAGACTCTATGTAGGCTAATATACGAAGATTAGACTTTAAGAATATTAAACCTATTGATATACTTTAGGAATAAGCAGAGGGTAACATTTTTTTTTTTTTTAAAGTTCATTTTGGCTCTTTTGCTGGAATGGTTTTAAGAAACTAAGAGTGGAAACAGAGATACCAGTTAGAAGGACATTGCAGTGTTCTTTTGAGAAGGGATGTGCCCTGGACTGAAGTGATGGATGCAATGATGGAGGGAGGTGGGGAGATATTTTTTGGAGGTCAAACGCAAAGACCTTGTGGACAGATTATATGTGGTTGGTGAGGGGGAAAGGGAAGAACCACAATGATTTCCAGATAACACTCAACTAAATATATTTTTTAAGTGACATATTATCTCAGAGCCTTTAACATGTTAATGTACATTGATACCCCAAGCAGGGGTACATATAGCATTTTCAAACTTGTTTCTCCATGGAAACCCAGACAATTCTCTTTAAACCTTAGGACATCCTTTGTGCTTGCATTCTCAAATTGACATTCACCTCTTAATGCTTTGGAAATTAAAATCTATAGTGGAAAAAGTATTTATTTAAAGGAAACTAATAGAATTGTTGAATCATTATGTTGTACACCTAAGCTAATATAACACTGTACGTTAATTATACTTGAATAAAAAAAGTAGTAAAACAAGTAAATAACAAAAGAAAAAAATGAAACAAAAGAAGAAAGAAAAGGAAATAGTAGTAGAGTGTAGTTTGTTTCTTTAACGTCTTTATCTATTTAACCATTCATTTACATATTCAACAAATGCCTACTAAACACTGCTTATGTTCCAGACCCAGTAATGGGATCACCAAAGCAAATAAGAATCCTTTTCCTAATGCAGTACATTTATAAAGAACTGTTTTTTGAAAATCAATTTAAAAGGAGGAATTGAGCAATAAGATAAAAGGAAAGCAGAGTTAGTCATACTGCAAATATTTTGTAAAAGAATTTTGGAAGGGAGTAAAATAAATTTGTAGTAGCATAAAGGAGTCTCTTTGGGATGCAGTCCCTTAGGAGGACACTGAAATACACGCATGGGTGGTTAGCAGCAAGGTTGGTTTCTTTTATCAGGTCTTGAAGAGTTTGATGTGTGGTATTTTGGGTAAAACCAATACAGTGGGACTATGAATATTGGCAAGTGGGTTACAAGTTTATGTTGGACCAAGCTAAGTCAGGTAATGCAGGTTAACTCAAATTTTCCATAGTCATATTCCCTGCAAATAGTTGTGTGCTGGGAGTCAATTTAGTTCCAACAAAATGTACTGAATGGTACCATGTAACTATAAAAAGCCACTATCACCAGATTTTTCTCTCCTATTTCTTGAGGTCTTGGCATTAGAGATCATGGTACTCTGCAAGGACTTCTAGAAACGTGAATAAATCAGTCTGACATATGATTACCAGTGTAGACATAGCTAATATAATTCCAAAGAGACACTATAGATCTTTCTAAATTTTAGGGATTTGTTATGCTATGATAATAGTTTTGCAAAAGGGCCCTGATTTTCCTTTATTTTTTATAAACAAATTTTTATACATTTTATAAATCCTATATTTTCTTATCAACCCATAAGAATTTGAGCTGTTGGATTGAAGATTGTTTATCCAAGAATGAGGTATAAAAAAAAAAAAGCATTGAAATGAACATGAAAAATACTCATTAAGAAACATTATGATATTGTTCAGGTATCTTTGGTAAAAACACATATAATATTTATGGAATTTTCCCTTTCTTCAGTCTCATGCTATGACTGTCTCTGAACTGAGGGCTGCATTTGCATGCTATTAGGGTCACAGATCACATTCCTAAGGAATAAAAAAAATAAATCTGTCCAATTAGTAAATCCTATTCACACAATAAATTCTTTTTTTATTTGTATGAGTTTGGAACATGAACATGGTGCTTGTAAAGTGAGGGGCACTTTACATATTCTAAAAGAAGAATAAAAAGTGACTAGGGAGATAAGAACAGTATGATAAGCATTATATTTATGCAATAAAGTTAATTCAGAAAATCTGTTGCATTTATAACCTAGAAGAGGTTGTCCTTTTCAAGGCATTAAAATGGACTAAAATATTCAGAAAACTTACTTGAAATCCTTCCAAACACATCTTTTATGTAGCTCTATAAAATATATTTATTTATTTAAACTAATGGCATTTCTAAATGAACAAATGAACAAAAGGACGAAATAGTAAATGTTGGATGTTCATCTTACCAAAGTAAAAGCCCTGTAAGGTGTCAAAAATCACATTCAGAATGAATGTGTATAGTATCCTCCATTTGCCCCTCCAAATCTACCTTCTCCCCTTCCCCATCCTACTACTGGCCATGGGAGACTGATGTACATGGACTCCCTTGCCCTCTGGCTTTGACTAGTTTTGCCAATGGGGAGCTCTGACAGAAGCTGGAGAAAAAAAAAAAGGAGAGCACTTATGCCCTTTCTCTCTTTCTGAGGGGCCTCCTCAGGCTGTCAGTGCTCCTTCATAGAGGCCCTTCTTCTCATGTCCCATTATATTGACTCCTCCCTCTAGGTTCTGGTGGCCACTCCCTAACCTTGACCTAAATATGTGAACAGATTTAATGTTATTTTACTCTCCTCAGTGTTCCCTCATCTTTGTGGATAATCCCTTCATTATATCTTTTTGAACTACCCAATTTGTATTTTTCATATGATTTCTGTTTGGGCACAGACTGATTAAATTCTTGTCCCCGGAGCCTCCTTAAGCTATCTATATCTACATGGCATGTGATATAACATCAAGAATGAATTGTCAGGGCAATATAGTGTGGGAATTGTATTCTTATCATGTGCCAGACACTATGATCTTTAAAATGCAAAGCTGTACTTCCAACTCAGAGACATTTGTAAATTACAATTCCTAAAAGGCGGAGAATTTGTTTGGATTGATGCTCTCAAGAACTTTCTCTTATCTTTGGGAAATGCTTGTTGTGAACTTCTGACCAACCTGAGAGACTATTGGAAGCTTTCTTCTCTTGGACATTTATTTATTCACCAATCATGTATTGTTCACACAGTATATGTAAAAAATTATTCTAGATGTGCATTCAACCCTCACTTAACAAATGGAAAAAAAAATCATACCAAAGATGTCATATATTTTAACCTTTCTTAATGTCAGAAGAGTAGTTATTGGTAGAATCAAGACTTGAACTTAGATATTCTGATTCAAAGTTTTATAGATTTTCATTACATTGTGCATGAAAGAAACAAAATCTCTCCTTTGGCCTATTAAGAGAAACAGGGCAAACACTCACATCTAATATTCAAATTAATGTAGACAATTACCAGTGCGGAATTAAACATAAAATGCATTCACATTTAAGAAATGTAGACAGCACTTCTGGTGAAGCGTCTCTTAGGCTTCTTGGAAGAAGTGATTAAGTCCAGTTAAGTCATATAAGGTCCATGGAAGCGCAAGGGGCACTCAGATCACGGAGAAACTTTGAACACTGAGCCAGAAAATGTGAAATCTACTCCCTAGTCAATCAGTATCTTTTAAAAGTGTTTGATCAAGACTGTGAATAACATCAATGAGTAATCAGTTGAGGATTATGAAAATTAATTTGGCAGAACTTCATAGAATAGATTGGACATTAAAAAAATTGGACATTAGAAATCTTGATAAGTGAGAAGTAACAAAGATTATTGATAAGGTGAGAGAGAGGGAATAAGTAAGAAAAATACTTGCAGGAACATAAGTAAAAAAATTCAATGACTAGTTACATTTTAGAAAATAGGAAAGAAGTTAAGGATGTCTGAGTTTTGGCCTTGAGTTAATGGCAAGATAGTGCTTCTAAGAGCAGAAAAAGAAAGTAATTTGTTTGAGGGAAAGAGGAGCAGGTAAAAATAACAGCTTCGTTCTGGAAATGTTTACTTTAACATTGAAAGGTAGGATTTGTAGTAGATAATATCGGAAAAGAAGCCTAAAGTCAAGTTGATTAGAGTCATCTGTGTAATTGTTTAGTAGATGTCTTGTTTTCATTTATAGAGTGTAGGTGGACTGGGGTTGGATGGATGTGGCAGTTGGGTGGGAAGGGGCAGTGAGTATGGACAAAGGGACCAGTGCCAAGATAGAATATTCTTGGAGGTCTAAGTCAAACTGGGAGATATGTTTATGCAAAGCTCTTCTGGTAGAGTGTGGTCAATCAATGTTGTATCTTACAATAAATACGGTGCTTAGCGAAAAAAAAAAAGCAACAAGTTTGGAAGCCAAGAGGGAAGAGAAAAATATGCAAATGGTATTGAAAATAGTTTTGAAGAGCTATTTAGTAATAAGCCATGGATTATTTTCTCCAGTCCTGTTGTACCTGATGAATATTGTGGTGAATATTTTGAAGAATCAGGTGGTTGCTGAAGACTTTGGTGACTGAAGGTGATAAGGTAAAAAGAAGAGGATGGAAAACTAAGGTTTGGAGAATATTTGTGTTTGAGTGTGAGGTTCGGTGGAGGAGGAGAAATGAAACGAATTAGAGGAAGGGGAGACTAAAATGTAATTATAACCGAGGAATTAAAGGTTTTTCAGGATGAAGAAGTAGTCATCTTCTCATGACAATAACTGACAAAAGGCAATTGGAATCAACAATTATGATATTGAAAACTTTTGAGAATGGATTTTTATTATATTTTTACACTGGCAGCCAGAGGTTGCAGAGTTAAGGCAGCATGATGTGGTATACAGAACAGGAGTTTCAAGTGTGACAGACCTGATTTGGAATCCCAGTTCTGTCCCTTACCAGCTGTGTCAATTTGGCAAGGCTACTTATGAATATTCTTAGTTTCCTAAGCTGTAAAAAATAATTCCCGGTTGTCAAGTTCTTATAAGGAATCAATGAGGCAGATGAAATTGCTGGTAGAATGCCTAGAACATAGCAGTCTCTTAATTAAATCCATTCCTTTAAGAAAATAATAAGTGGTAAGGATCCAGAAGAAAAAGCAAGAATAGGATAATCCTTTGAAAAGTTTCATGGTGAAAGGACCTGAGACATTTATAGGGAAAATTTTTTAGGCTAGTTGGAACTGTATACACTTGCTGGTGGAGGAGAGGAGCCAAGATGGATGGGGCTAGTGAGGAACTAAGAACCAAAAAGGGTAACTGAACAATCAAGAGCGTGGATGACAAAATATCAAGGACTTAGGATCAAGTGAGCAGGAGGAAGAGTTAGCCTTAAAAAGGAACATACGCTTCTTTGGAGACTATTTGGCAGGAGAGAAAATAAATATATTTTTAAGTGTAGAGAGAAGAAGCTGTAGAAGCTCTTTTTTGAAAGCATATGTCATCTTGGTAAAGAGACTGCATCATTTACTAAATGAGGGACTGATGAGGAAGCAGAGCTTAAGTAGAGTAGAAAAATTCGAAACACATCATGAAGAAGGCTATTGGGGTCAATCAATAGAAAAGACTAAATTGACTGCTTATCAGGAGAGACTAGTGACTGATGTGGAATTGAGATAGATTTCACTAGAATATAGGAAGCAGTAGACAGAGAACCCATTCTTTAACAATAGTACCATATACTAAGAAGCTCCTGAAATTATCCAAGCAAAAGGGTGAGAATCTAAGAGATGTGTCCTGATGAGGAGATTGAGGAGAAGGTGAGATAAATAAAAAACTGGTTGAGTGACTGTGACCTGAAAGTACTTTTCATATTGGTTTACTAAAATGTAATCAGTTATGTGAACTTCATAAATATGCAGAGTCTAGTAGGAACTCTATTTGATTATTGGAGACCTTATTGATAAGTAGAAAGGAGTAGTTGGGGTTTGTATACTGTGATCAAAATTCCAACAGAAAAGGAAAGCTGAAGCCTGCTTTAGCCTCAAGGCAATCCTGAGGGTAGGGCATGTCCTCAGAACATCAGGGACTCAGTCTAGTGGGTGGGTTAAAGGATCTATGCTCCTCCTGAATCTCTGCTTGAGTAGAATGTGATATAGCCATTGGACTAGCTCTCTGGACCAGCCCCGCCAAGAGGAAGGGCACAGAAATCTTTGACAGAGGATTATGTAAAATTGAAAGAAAAATATGACTTTTCAAGAACTTGATTTTCTTAAATTTGTTGGAGAAGAAATCTCTGTCCATTTGGAGTGGGAAAAGAGCAAAGGTTTTTCATCAGAGCAGTAGGTAGCCAATTGCAGCTTCAGAATGCAATCAAATGAAGGGTCACAACATCAGCTGGGGGCATCTGCAAAGGAATAAATAGTTCCTAAAAGGAAAGCAGGTATTGATGGTTTACAAAATCTTAAGGTCAACTAAACCTAGCATGTTTCATACCTTTGTTACCCTTATTCATTTGTTCACTCATTCACTCATTACCTATCAAATGACAGACAGTAATGGACTAGATCCTTAAATAGACAAGGTTCCAGTCTAATGGAGCTTACATTCCAGTTGGGAATGGGATGGGGAGGAGAGAACACTGGAATATAAAAAATAATACACTGAAAAAAAACAGTACAATGAGTCCTCAGGATCTGAAGCATTTTTTGTATATGTGTGTATATGCTTGGGTATGTGTGTATATATGTATATTGCTAGAGTAGGTTTAAGTGTAGTTGTGTGTGTGTGTATGTGTGTCTTTGTGTCTATGATAAAGATACAGAAAGGATTAGTTGTAGATTTTTCTGGCTGTTCTAGATCCAAACAAAGAAAATAACTACCAAATAAAATCAGTGTGGGAATGATTTTGGTATAATATGGCATAAGTTAGTGAACACCTTTTTCTTTGTTTATATTCTTTTAAAGTTTGTTGCCTATCAGAGAAAACATTTGATATTTAATATTTCCAAGATTACTGTGGTGAGCTAGACATTCTCTTATGTTATTGATGGGATTATAAATTGTTAAGTGTTTCTGGAAAGCAATTCGGCAATATATATTAAAATCATGAATATGTTCTTATGTTTTCAATATGCAATTTTAGGGACTTTATCTTATGGGAAATAATCCACCATGTGGGCAAAGCTTTATGCATAGAGATACTCACTATAACCCAATTAATAACAGAAATAAAATGCCAAATATTTAAATTATGTATGAATAGAGAAGTAGTTTTCTTGTAGTAGGTGCATGAACTGTATGAATATCATGTAAATAATTAAAATTATGTGCTCAAGGAATTTTAATGACATGGGACCATATTTATGATATAGGAGGCTATGTAAAAAGAACAGGATAAAAATTTTTATATGTTGTAATTCTTAATATGTAAAACAATTCCATAAAATTGGATGGGAGGAAATAGGCCAAAATGCTTTATACCTGAAGCATTTTCTATGATTTGTACATGTGACTTTTTATATGCAGAAATACCAATAAATATTATTTAAAAAACCCCACATTTCAGTGGGAATTAAATGCTCCTGTGATTGTTCTATAAACCAGTAAGTCCTATTATGGAATGTTCTGGCAAATCAGCACTTACATATATAAAACCATAATATCCATTCAAATTTTTGTTAAATAATCTGTCAGATGGGTATGTTTTAGTGCAATGAAGCAATTGTCTTGGCTGCTTTTCTTTAGAAAAGCTTTTCTTAACTTTTTAACATAACCGATTAAGGCCTGTCCTTGGTCTGTGCATAGCAAATCTGGTGAAGTAGTAGACATGGCTTTCATTTGGC
Organism: Prionailurus viverrinus; assembly: GCF_022837055.1. Lineage (NCBI taxonomy): Eukaryota > Metazoa > Chordata > Mammalia > Carnivora > Felidae > Prionailurus > Prionailurus viverrinus. The sequence goes on along the minus strand of NC_062567.1, from coordinate 48,907,862 downwards.
AATAGTTTTACAAGAAGTGATTTTAATTGAGTAAATAGAAAGCGTAAGCTTGGATTTATGATTGGACCAATATTTCTTAAAATGTAGTGCTGGGATCCCTTGCAACAGAGTCCTCTCTGAAAATTGTTTAAAATGTAGATTTCTTAGCCTACTAAATCAAATCTGAGGATGGATACTGGGAAGATGTATTTTTTCTAATTAAAAAAAATGTTTATTTATTTTTGAGAGAGAGAGAGAGACATAGTGTAAGCAGGGGAGGGGCAGAGAGAGAGGGAGACACAGAATCTGAAACGGGCTCTAGGCACTGAGCTGTCAGCCCAGAGCCCAGTGCAGTGCTCAAACCCAGGAGCTGTGAGATCATGACCTGAGCTGAAGTCGGAGGCTCAACTGACTGAGCCACCCAGGCGTCCCTGGGAAATTGTATTTTTAAAGATATGCCCTAAATAATTCTCCTGAGATTCTCTAAGAACCACCAGTTAAGGTAGAAATGTTTGAGATTTAGAAATTCTAACCTTGTCTGCTCCAATGCTTCTTATGTAGAATGAGATCTTTTCTCAACAGCTTGGATCCAAAATACAGAGAATTTGGCCTAGCAGTAAGTCAGAATTAGGGGATGGGGTCTCTCTACTGTTCTGTTGCAATCTTATTAGAGAGCTTTAGATTTGGAATTCTTTGAGACCATAAGCAAGTGGTCAGTCACCTTGCTGGGAATAGTAATAGGGTGACTGAATAGGTATTTTGTGGTCCGGATCCTATGAAAGTGTCCTTTGGATGAAATGCTTGCCTAAATCATTATAGAGTGTACAGCTCTTTTTTTTTTCCACGTTTATTTATTTTTGGGACAGAGAGAGACAGAGCATGAACGGGGGAGGGTCAGAGAGAGAGGGAGACACAGAATCGGAAACAGGCTCCAGGCTCTGAGCCATCAGCCCAGAGCCCGACGCGGGGCTCGAACTCACGGACCGCGAGATCGTGACCTGGCTGAAGTCGGACGCTTAACTGACTGCGCCACCCAGGCGCCCCCTAGAATGTACAGCTCTTAATGAAACAGGCCTCCAGAGAGAGTGGTCATATCCTAGAGGATAAGAGCAGAGCCAGACACACCTGTCACTTACTATGTGCCAGGATGAATTAAACAACTCAAAATCTTAGATTCTTCTCTCATAAAATGGAATTACTAATAGTGCCAGCTGAATCATGAAAAGTTGTGTGCCAGTCGTTGAGCACAGGGCCTGGCATGAAGTAAGCACTTACAAATGCCTACAGTGATGACTTCACAAGAATTCAACTATGTAAGCTTGAGAGGTCAGGCTTTTCCAGTTGATTTTTTTCCCAAGTTTTCTAGCTTTTCCAGTTGATTTTTCAAAGACCATCTTAGTTATCAGAAAAGCCCGGGGATTTGGGGCACCTGGGTAGCTCAGTCCATTAAGCATCCGACTTCAGCTCAGGTCATGATCTCTCAGTCCATGATTCTGAGTCCCACGTTGGGCTCTGTGCTGACAGCACAGATCCTGGAGTCTGCCTCGGATTATGTGTTTCCCTCTCTCTCTGCCCCTCCCTCATTCATGCTCTGTCTCTGTCTTTAAAAAATAAACATTAAAAAAGAAAAGAAAAGCCTGGGGATTTGAATAATCCCAATTCTTGGAGGGCAGGGGCTCTAAGGTTACCTCTAGTTCTTCATCTGAGGTAGATTTTTGATATCTGTTGTTTTCATGGAATATCCAATACTTACGTCACTTACTGAAATCTGCTGTCTGGGTTGGGTATGACTGAACGGAATTATGTGAATTATCACTTGCAGAGTGACTTTTCTTTGTATACATTCTCTAGTTACTAAGAAAATCAAAGGTCATTTCCAACACACACACACACACACACACACACACACACACACACACACACACAATACACACAGCCTTAGCCCTGGCCACCTTTGTAATACTTCTGGGTGCCACATTGTTTCAAGCTGTTTTAGGTTCTAATAGGCATCTCTGGCTTTATGATGGTTGCTACCATGAAGCACACTTACATCACCCTTTTCTTTTGCCTTATTGGTTAATATTTCCTGAGTAAAAGTGTTTGTTACACTTTTCCTTAATTTAAACTTACATTTGTCAAGTGATAGGCATCTCTAGTGGCTTCTTAACTTTAGGAAAATACCAACACCCCTCCCGGAAATACCACTAAATCAGGCTGAGACAATTACCAGGAGCAATCCTTTAGATTATCCAGTTGCATAACACACTTCTTGAATAAATGACATAACCTAATTTAGGATACATCACCAAATTCAAGTCAGAGAGTATCCTTTGCCAGTCAATAAGAGTGCGGGTCACTGGAAGATCTCTTCGTAGAATTTTTCTCAGGGCTTCGTTCGATAACTCCTGTAATTCTTCTAAGACTGCAACTTGAAATATATTCTCTTGCTCTTCCACAAGCCTCGCAAAACTTAAAGCCAGTTGAGCTTGGTTAACTATTTCCAAGCTTTCTTTCAGGTCCTTGGAGATTTCAATATGAAGGTTGACAGCCTTGAAGAAGTGAGCTTGCACAAAAATTCTTCCTGTTACTTGGGTTAGAAATGGATTGATTTGGAAAATCCATTTAGATTTCCAAAGGCCATTCCAGCAGTCTCTTGTTTCATAGCTGTGGTCCTCAATGCACGCTATCAAGAACTCCTTATTTTTCACGGTTTTTCTCAGCACGTTGCAATTTCCTTTTGGGTAGTGATCACTCACGTACAGTTTTAAGGCACACAGAACAACATTTCTCAGGTATTCTGTCTCATTCCGAATGATACCGTGACTTTGGATGTCTTTTAACTGGTTTTGAAGCAGGTCGAATTTGAAAGAAAGTTTGCTTTGATAGTCAAAAAATCGGTAGTCACCCATTACGTTGTGGTGAGACAAGAGTACTGGATTTCCATCGATAGAGAGTGGTACACAATATTTCTGGCAGTGTTGGTGGCCTGCACACTCACCTTGATGGTGCATAAGTTTTTCATCACGGATAAGCAGACAGAGATCATCAAAGGCATTTACAAATTCCCCTGGAGGAGCCTGTATCAACAGTCTGCGAATTACTCTTTCTTTCTCTTTCCTACTCAGAACGCTAAGTGACATGCTTGGTTGCAGCAGAAGCAAAGCTTCTGAAATAAAGAGTGTTCAAAGGGTGAGAAAACGTTCCATGAGACACCTTTCCCATCAAGGTGTTAAACATTCAAGCTTAAGATTACTATGGCTAATCATGAAAACAGGTTGTCTTGCAAGCTGAGTCTCCTGATGAAGTCATAAAGAACCTTTCTCTATGAAGTGTGGAACCTTTGATGATGTCACCATGGGTGTTCAGGCCAAAAGAAAATCATGACGGTCACCTGACAGCGTGGTACCCAGCCATTCAGCTGTATGTATTTTGAAGATTTTAAAAACTTAGCCTCCCAAACAGCCTTCTTCAAGAGCGGTGTGTCGCTGTGGGCATTCTATGTTGTCAGGAATCTACAGAAGCAGCCTAGAGTTTCTAGAGAGGGTTTGGCAGCCCTTTGCACCTTTGGGGACCACAGTGGCATTTATTTATCCTCGGGCTCTCAGAATATTCTCCCCAAACCCACTGGAAGCACATTATGCCCAAAAGTTTCAGGGGGGTTCAACAAAAGAGTAAAAATAAAACAAGATACGATGGCAGTTGACAGAAAAATGCTAAACAGCAGAGGATACTGCATTATAACCATTGAGGGTTTGAAGATTGTTAAAATGTAAGCAAGAAGCCAGAAACTTTCAAGGGCAGTGAAATGCAGAGACCACATCTGGCATGTGGATTCTATGGGATTTAATTGTGAGCTATCTCCAAAGAACAAAGGCGCAAACCACTCTGTATTTTCTGCTTTCTCTCTAGAAAAGGGTCAGAGGCAACAGCTGATGAATATCAAGAAATTCCTTTACTACAAAAGGGCAGAGTTGACTATATTTGAAACCTGTGACAACATGTAATGGGGAGAGACTACTAAGCAAGGAGAAGCATAACAACAGGTCATGAAAATATGGAGAACAAATATCCATTCAGAAGTCCTTTCTGTTCCTCTTTTCTCTTCTTCCTCTTAATTAATCCCCTTTACTTGATTCTCCTCTTTCTTTTTGAAGAGTCTGGAAGTTAAGCCTCTCTCATTTAAGTATAAACCTCTTCCATCCGTCCTAAGCTTTTCTGCATTTCCCTTACTTCCTGTCTTTTTCTTATGAGAACATGAGCTTTGCCATATTAAGTCATAGCCTTTATATGTGAGGGCTTTTCATTAGTTTTAGCAGTCTGAAACTGAGTGGAATTTTGAACAATTTTCACAAGTACCTTTCATGATATTATAAGTTGTCATATTAATTCCCAACTTCAGTTTTTCCAATTGAAGTATCCTAATTTTTTTGTAGTTTGTCTGTATACAGTAAGTAAGCTTGATTATTTTAATTTTCTATTCATACCAAATATACACTCAGCATGGCATTTTTAACCCTTTTTGGTGGTACTTAAAATGTTGCCTTTTTTTGGCACATGTAGCTGGACATCTGGCTAATGTCATGGTAATAATATATCAAACATGGTAACTATTTATCGAACACTCAGTAGCAGAAACTGTGTTCAGTAATATATTGAGAACTTATGCCCCCACTTTCCCTAAATATTAATTTGCTCACCTTTCAGATGAGGAAAGTGAACTTGAGAGACGTCAAGTGACAGGGAGATCTTGAAGCCCAGCTGTCCCCCAAGTCCATGTCTCAGGAAATAGACTGTATTTCCCAAATAATAACTTGATTCCTCAAATGTTTATTTTTATTCTTTTCCTATAATTTTTATTCTGTTATGTATGCCCTCTCATACCTTCACTACAGAATAGTACCTACTTAATTTTGTTTTAACCATAATTTATCATAGAATTATTTTGTCACTTAAGCAAAAGATAGACTATCCCTTAAAAATAAAAATAAAAACGTTAAATTGAAAAGAAATCAAATATTTCCCTAGGCATTTTAAGTACTTAATGATTTTCTGTGAGAATTTCCTTAACTTCTTTTTTTGTGCTTCATACATGGTTTTTGTCGATGATTCGGGATGAATTTAGAGGTGGAAAAATTAACCTAGAAAAAACTCACAAATTACTTGAAAAATTAGATATTCAGTGCAATTATGTTCATGTGAAATCTATTTTTAAGGTGAGATAATATCCACCCCTTGTCTGCCCCACCCTATGAAGGACTTAATCCAATATAGGGGAAATGTCAACAGCTACTTGGATGCTTTCTACAGAAAATACATATGAAAAATTAGTCTCTTGAGAATTAAAGCAATTAATTATGCTAAATATATTTACAATCAAGAAGGAGAGAATTTAGGTAGGAGATAAAATAAGTTAATGGTAAAATTTGAAATAATACCAGGTTATTAATTTAGCATAATTAGTTGAAGATACAAGAATGTTCATGTAAGATTAGGATTGGTCATATGATTAGATCAAAATCACATAAATGAAGAAATGGTAAATGGATTAGATGTTAGTGATTTATAGAAGGAAAAAGAAATCTTGAGAAAAATGGTATTTTACTCACTTCAAAGTAGAAAATCATGCCAGAAGTTTTCTTTGTTTGAAGAACTAGTGGGGATGGAAACTGGATCAATTTTTTTCACTAAAGACAGAGGGAAAGATCATCAATAAGTAAGAAAAATCCAAGCACTCAGCTGAGTTTTGTGCTAGGAAATGGCAAATTTCTTGGCAAATCAAGTAAAAATACTGGATTGGCTACTTAAGTTAAGAAGATGGAAATCCTGAATATTATACTGTTTTCTGAAAGTGACTACCCAGATAACAGTCTGTGAAATTCTTACCATTAATACAAACTGGGAAACCTGTGTTACCTGCCTGTAAGCTAACCAGTTAGCCTGATATAATTTCATGGATGACGGCTGAGGCAGGCTTTTGGTTCAGAGAAAATAGCCTTGTTACAAAAATAGCCATTGCAAGGGTATCAGCATTTTGGTGCTATTTCTCCAAGTCTCAATTCCCAAAGCATGATGTGAAGAGGGCCAACTGACAGAAGCACATGCCCTGGGTTGTCTTATCAGAGAGGGACCTCAAGTTTAAGGAACCCAAATCTTTTATTACAGGAAGTAAGCCTGTCTGATCTTTGCCCTGGAGGGTGCCCTTATCATTATTATCATGCACAGTAAAGAAACCTGCTTTTTCCCCTCGAGGGAGATATTATCTTTTCATCATGCAAACATCCTTGAAAAGCTAGTTCTGAAGTAAGTGTTGGTGCCTCTGCTGGAAAACCTGCAGAGACACAGGAGACCATGGAGCAGCCCTATCAAGTACTTCTCTCAACAAGATTTAGCCCCCATGTTTACAAATCACAAAGAGGAGGTTCAAAAAAAAAAAAAGCTGCACTTCTCAAGAGACTAAAGTAAAAGACAAAAGTTTCAGATTGTTTTTTATGAATGCAAGTAGTCCGTGCTGCCATAAACTATCAGAATTTTAAGCAACTCATGTCTAATACTATACCTGAAGAACACAAGGTTTGTGAAAGATCTTCACAAGTAGAACTTCCCCCCAGTGGTATCACTCAATGGGAGAACCAAATAAGTACTTTTTTGGTTTAATAAAATTCACGTTCAACACAACAGAGAGGTAATATATTAAATCTGTATCAAATGTGAAATGTGATCAATCTTATTCAGTGATTATCAGGTTGCTTTGCATTACCTGCAAAATGAAGATATGTGTCTGAGATGTACTTGAGTAAAGTGCATGCCCTATTAAAAAGTGTTATGTAAAATGTGCAACAGTTCTAACAGGTAAAGAAATAGGTCATTAATTGATATTAACAGTTATTTAAATGCGAGAGGGTGAAGGTCTAGTTTGTTTAGCAAAACCTTTCTGGAATGGCTATGAAAATAATTTTTATAATTGAGGGACAGAGATTGCTTAGAATTCTTTAAAAACCTCTTTAAAATGGCCTCAAATAATTTAAGCATAAATTGCATATAAACAAGGCTGATGATCATGACAAGAAATTGTTATCAAAATAATTCCCCTAGGCCCTTGAATAGATGATACTTTGTTGCCTTTGGCTACATTGCCATATATGCATTAAGAAATTAATTAAATAGAATGCTAGGGAAGGTGTATTGGCTAATGAAATTTTCTGGATAGCTAAAAATTAAGCTTCTTAAACATTGGACTGTTTTGCTTCAACTTTTGTTGTTTATCTTTCCAAAATTCACGGTACACCTTGTAGCCAGAGTAAATGCAATGAATCTTAAAGAATCTTATTTTGGTGACCAAAATCTTCCAGCTTCTCAGGGCTATTGTTATTGGCAAGCTCAATGGGCGTGGAGATTCTTCACTCCATCAGATCTTCCCTGTTCAGTACTTGGCAAATCAGAAATTTCCCTAAGCAAATGTCTTAACCTGCAGAATGGGGAAACTAATATAGTTTTCTTGCCGGATTGTGCTGAATAGTAAATATTATTTGTGAATGTATCTAGTATAAGGCTTGGAAAAAAGTAGGCACTCAATAAATATTATTTGAAGTATATCAATCATAATTGTTCAAAAAATATAGGAAGTTGCGTTACATTTATTGATTTCTTAAGAAGCTGGCATAAATTCTGATGTGAATTTATTTTCTTATTGGGTGAATATTTACTATGAAATTTAAGTAAAGAAGGTGTACCTTTATGACCCTGGCAAAATATTCACATTTTCATTTTACAAAATCAATTCTTGAGCCATGACGTGGGGAGCAATTCTGTAAGATTTTGTTTTATCCCTTTATTAAAAAAAAACTTTATTGCTTTTACCATTGTCATTAATTTGTAGCATACAATATATTTTATAAGAAATATTCTGTGTCATTTCAACAGAATATTGCTAGTCTGAGATTACATTCTTGATTGTTAGTTGAGTATGAAATAGCATCCTTCTTAATTTTAAGAATTCATATTATTATAGGACTTACCTTAAGTTTTCAAATTCTCTAAGCAGTTAACAGCCATTGTTAAATCTATAGGATGTCCATGGGACTCTGTTAGAAACTGTGGATTGTAAAAAATTAATAAAGTGCTCTCTCTCTCTCACTTCTCTCTCATCAGGAGGAAAAGAAATACAGAAATTACTATTTTATAAGTAGATAATAATAAATATCATAGTTAATAATTACAGGGAATCTGAGAAGACAGAGACTCAAACTTGGGCATCTATAACAGAGGCTGTGGTACAGAGAGCATTCTTATTGTCCCTCGAAGAATAAGAAGCAGTATATGTAGATAACAGTGTGAGAAGTGCTTGATGAATAAAAGGTAACGATGTATGACTTGCACATAGGATGTATGCAAGGAAGTGATGAGGAGTGCTAGGTATGGCCAGATCACAAAAGTCCTGAGGTAGGCTACAGAGTTTGGATTTTTTTTTATACGATGGGTAGCCATTGAACCTTTCTGAGGAGGGAAATAGTGCAAAGTTCAGGATCTATCTGGCAGTAGTGTAGAGTGGTTTGAAAGTTAGAAGGTAGAGAGAGGAGGTAAAGTATTTCTCTGCTGTGTCTGCCCTACAAATCTGCAACTTGGGTCAATTCAGCTACATATTGTTTCGTTCCACCGCAAGTTTATGATTTCCTATTTTAGTTGGTCTGCCACAGTCTAAGCTTATTTTTAATCTTCTCTCAAAAATAAATAGCTCCATATCCTTTTCTCTTTTTTAAAAAAATTTAATTATTTTTGAGAGAGAAAGAGACAGAGAGACAGAGCATGAGTGGGGAATGGGAAGAGAGAGGGAGACACAGTATCTGAAGCAGGCTCCAGGCTTTCAGCATAAAGCCTGATGCAGGGCTCCGAACTCACAAAGACTGAGATCATGACCCAAGCCAAAGTTGGATGCTTAAACAACTGAGCCACCCAGGCGCCCCACTCCATATCCTTTTGGAAAAGTTATATTCTCTCCTGTAGCAAATAAACTGAAAGACACCTTTACATTTCTTTCTCCGTTTCCTCAATGATTCATTGCAATAAATTTTGCCTTCATACCTACCTTGAAAACCTCTATTTTTAAAATGGTAAATACAATGGTTAGCCTCTCTGTGCATTTTATTTATCCCTCTTTTCTTAAACTACTCCTATTCTCACTTCTATGACATCACTTTTTTTTTTTTGAAAATTTCTGAACTTTCCTTTTCCATCTGTCCTTAATTTTCTTTCTTTTTACTTTACATATAATTCCTGAACAATCTTATTAACTTTTCTTTTTTTTCCAGTTTTATTGAGATGTAATTGACATATAACATTGTCTTAGTTTTAGGTGTACAACATGATTTGACATACATTGAATTGTATGTATATATTGAAAAGTGATTAACAAGTTTAGTAAACATCCATCAGCTCACATAGGTACAAATTTCTTTTTCTTGTTATTAGAACTTTGAAGATAACTCTTGTAGCAACTTTCAAATATGCAATATGGTATTGCTAATGTAGTTACTAGGCTGTGTATTACATCAGCAGAACATGTTATTATATATCCTACATCAGTGTTAGCTATGGTCATCATGTATATTTCATCCCTAGTACTTGTTTATCTTATAATTGTAAAATTGTACCTTTTGACCACCGTCACCCAGTTCTTCCACCCCACCACCCCTGCCTCAGGCAACCATCAGTCTGTTCTCTGTCTCTATTAGATCAGTTTGTTTAGATTCCACATATACGTGAGATCATATAGTAGTCTTTCTTTGTCTGACTTACTTCACTACATAAGGGCCTCAAGCTTCATCCATAATGTCAAAATTTATAGAATTTCTTTCTTTTCTATGGAAGAATAATATCTTATTCACATTTTCTTTATCCATCTGTTGATAGACACTTAGGTTGCTTCCATGTCTTGGCTATTGTAAATATGGCTCAAATAAACATGGAGGTACAGATACCTTTTCAAAATAGTGATTTTGTTTCCTTTCACTAAATATAAGGAAATGGAATTGTATGATATGGTAGTTCTATTTTTAATTTTTTGAGTAATCTTCATATTGTTTATAACCCTTATTTGAATTCTTTATTAGGTAAATTGCTTATCTCTGTTTCATTAAGATCTGTTTCTGGGGTTTTATCTTGTTCTTTTATTTGGAACATATTCCTCTATTTCTTCTTTTTTTTTTTTTTTTTTTTTTTACTGTCTGTGTTAGTTTCTGTGCATTAGATAGAACAGCCACCTCCACCAGTTTTGAAGGAGTGGCCTTGTTTAGAAGAAGAACCTTATTGTTCATCCCAGACTTAGCTTTTGTTTGTCTCTCAACCTTTGCAATTGTCCAAGCAGCCTGCTTTATTCTTAGTGGCTCCCAGTCACTGAGGGAGGCCAAGACCCATCAGTGTTCCTAAGGGGAGGATCCCAGTCAGCACCTAGATGTGGGCTGATTAGATCCCTCAGGCAGTAGCTTATAAAGTATACAAACAGACCTCTTTCAGGGAAAGACTGGAAACAAATGTCTCTGTCATCTCCCTCTGCACCAACCTCCTGAGGGACAACTAGACAAGGATTTTCTCTTTGTTTACCACAATTCTGCTGAACCTGTGAGCACAAACCTCTGAGTGGCAGCTGTAAAAGCTGGAGTGCCAGATATGTACACACACATGTTTCAGGGAGATATTAGTGATCTGGAGGGAGATAGAGGGAAAGCAGAAAAATGGTACCTACTGGCTTCCCTGGTCTCTGGGGAAGACTGTAGGGCCCCAAAACCTGTGTTAGATTAGAAGCATGACTCTCAGGCTATGGCTTTTAAGGTGACCAAGTAGGCCTCTTTCAAGGAAAAACTACATGTTAGTCTATACCTCCGTGCTAAGCTCTGGCGGGGACTAGCCACCAAGAGTCCTTGTGAGATCTTAAGAACTCTTTACTATAGTTTCGTGGATCTTGTGGACACAAGCCCCAGTTGGCCTTCAGAACTAGGTATTTGTAGGACTTATCTCTCAGGTGGAAGTCTTAAAATTTGGGGTATTACAAGTTAGATCCAAACCCTTCACTCCTCAGGGAGAGCTGAGGGTTGTGTGTTCACTCTCAATTATATGTCATCCTGTTGGGGGTGATGTCTGTGGAGAGATTGTGTCTCAGCCTCTCCTACCCATTTTGATATAGAATTTTTTCTCATTTGCTCAATATATAGGCAAGTTAGTTCACTCAGCTAGTTTCCAGGTATCTTTCAGAGGGAATTGTCCCATATATAGCTGTATATTTGGTATGTCTTTGGAAGGAGGTGAGTTCTGGACTTTCCTATGTCACCACCTGTTGACTTTCAATGGCTTCCATTACTACTTTAACGGGAACAAAGCACAAATTTTCTATCCTGAACAACAAAACCATATACACGCTACTATTTGTTCATCGCCTGCCATATTCTAGGCCCTGTGTTAGGTTTTTGCATGCACTATTTTAACAAACATCCGAGGAAGTCGTCACTAGCCTCTTTTTACACATTAAGATATTGAGGTGAGGAATGTTGATATGGTTTATATCATATTACTGTGGGGATTCATATCTGGATCTGTCTGCCTGCAAAATCCTTGTTTTTTCTCCAGTAATACATTAGTCCCCACTTCCCATCCCAATCGTCTACTAGTTGTCTTGGCTTAGATGAAGATACTTCAAATTTAATATGTTTAAGTAACCATCTTTCCCTTCAAAAGTGTCGTCTTCTCTTTTCTTGGCGATGGAAGCACCATTCTTTCAGTTATCCAGGCCAGAAACCTGGGAGATTCCGTGACTCTTCCTTTTACCTTACCTCCACATCCAATTTTCAAATCTTTTAAGGTGTATTTTATTTCTACACAAAGTCAATTGGTCTCCAACTATTTGCTACTCAAGGCGTGCTCCTCAGACTAGCATTTCTGGCATCCCTTGGGAGCTTGTTAGAAATGTAGCATCAGACGTACTGAAGCTGACTGTGCATTTTAACAAGTCCCTTGGTGACTTATATGTCCATTAAAATTTGAATAGCCCTACGAACTGGTTCCTTGCTTTGAATCCTAGCATCTCCCTTCTTTATAGATGCCATGGTAATCTTTCTAAAACAAAATCTATATGATTTCCCTCATTAAAGTTCATCAGCAACTCACTGGTTGAGAATGAAGTCTGAGGGCCTCAGGGCCAAGGGCCCCTTGGATACAGTTTTGACTTCACCTTTATCTCTCTCACTGAAGCTTTACTAACATCCTCTCTAATAACCTGTTTTGTACTGTTATGTGTTTATTTACTCTGATCCCAACAATTAGAATAACCCTTCTCCCCATTTTCAGGCAACTGTCTTCCTTGTCATTGAAAGCTCATCTGCAGGATCACCTTTTCTATAAAGACTCTCTTTTTGTCTCCAAGAAGAATCACTGAACTTTCTTTGTCTGTTGTGTATAAAGTTTCTATTATAACACTTTCATACCGGCTTTCCTTTTCTAGAATATGAACGCCCAGAGGGCTCTGATAAGGTGTTGCCTTTACATCCTTATTACCCAATTTCATTTCTGCTTCAAATATTTAGTTAGGAAGAAAGGGAAGACAGAAGACAAAGTTGCTAAGCAGTTTCAAGTAGTATGTCAGGGGCGCCTAAGTGGCTTGGTGGGTTATGCGTCTGACTTGATTTTGGCTCAGGTCATGATCTCACAGTTTGAGATTGAGCCCCACCTTGAGCTCTGCTCTGACAGTGCAGAGCCTGCTTGGGATTCTCTCTCTCCCTCTCTTTCTGCCCCTCCCCGGCTCACATGTGCTTGTTCTCTCTCTCTCTCTCTCTCTCTCTCTCTCTCAATAAATAAATAAATAAATAAGTAAATAAATAAACTTTAACAAAATTAAAAAAAAGTTAATATGTCAGATCCTGTGATATATTTAGAATACTTTATTTTTAGTGTAATTTTACAGACAAGTTTAAAACACCTCATCTTAATTTAAAAGTAAATTCTATGTTTTGATAGATCAACTTTCTTATATGGTTGTTTATTTTAAGCGACATCTCATCTTTTTACTAGCAAACTAAGCAGTGGAAACCGGGAACAACATGAAAAGCTTTGATTCTGTTCTCTGAAAGTATACTGTCAGAATATCAATAGAATTATTTTAATATGTTCTTTTAGCTTCATGTTTTCAACCATACATTTAAACATACAGTCACTGATGTCCTTTGCTAGGGTAGGTCCAGTACTAGGCATTGGGAATAAAAAGAATAGAATATCTATCTTCATGGCATTTATGATCTTAAGGTACAAGATATGTTTTTAAATTATACATAAACATTGAATGAGTTTTTTGATAAAGTTCTTTTTATAATGCCTTGTAAAAAAAACACTTAATGAATATTTTTTTAAACAAAACTGGCTTCATTACTCTTATTTTATGCTGTACTTATAAATGATTAATATGTAACATTTCTAAAAGCTACAATATTCCCCGAAGTGGAGCCTGGCATTTTGCATATTTTCTATGATGTGTATTTAAAAATATCTTTTCTTATTCTTCCTAGGTTTAGGGATATATTAACTCCTTTATCCAATTAAATGCACATATTTCACCAGAATTACAACATTGTTTAGGTGATAGATCATATTCTGAATACCTCCAGCCAGGCACTCTTTTAGGTACCAAGAGTATAAGAAAAAAAATGGCAAACTTCCTATCCAAGGCAATTCTAGAAGGGATTTAGAAAAAAGAGACTTTCACTCTAGTGTAATAAACTCTATATAGAAGAAGATGCAGAGTCTTATAAAAACTGAGAGGCAGGGGGATATCTAATGTGGCCTGGGAGAAGACAGGGACTTTGGGAAGACTTCTAGAGTAAGACACTTTTTTCAATAGTCAGTAAAAATAAAAATAAATAAATAAATAAATAAATAAATAAATAAATAAATAAAATGAAAAAAAGAATGAGTAAAAATTAGTAGGTTAGGAAGTTAAAGAAGGGTATCCCAGACAGAAGAAACAGCCTATTCAGTAGCAAGAGAGCTTGTTATTTATGCTATAACTAATTCAGAGCGCCAAAAGTATGAGATACAAGGAAGAAAGGAATGAGAGCAGTTGCCATTAGTGACATCTTAAAGGACCCTGGATGCCAGACAATGCAGTTTGGATTTTGTCTGGAAGACAAAAAAGAAATACTGAGCAATTTGAGAGGTAGCTGAAGGGATTGGATTTGTATTTTGCACAATTTAATTTTGCTTATATACTGTCAATATGCACAGTGGTGTATTGATTGACATGTATGTCTTCCTGCTGCTTTTCTGTGGGATTGGGGACAATTGACATATGATTTCTGAACTCCATTTTCCTCCTACAGGGGAGATATGAAATTAATACATTGTTATTCTATCTGCTTCAGCCACTATTATGTGTCTCAGTCCTCAGATTTGAATCTTTCTTGCTCATCACTTTCCTTCTTCCCTCTTCCCCTGCTGCCAATGCTGTTACCCAGACTCCATGATTAGTGACTTCTGTTGCTTTCCATTTCCTTCTCTTTCTACTAAAATTAAAACTTCCCATCTTCAGTAATACAATTTTCACGTGTTGTGTGGGGTTTTTAATTTTTGGCAATTTAATTAATTTTTGATGGTTGACTCCTTTGGGTAGGATCAATTACAGCAATTATTTGGATTTGTGAAATTTTGTTTGAACACTACACCTTTAATGCTTTCTAGTATCAGATGACAACTTTGATCTTTCGGGAAAAACAAAACAGAACAAGTCAGATTGCCAAGTTTAAACCTTGCCGAAAGTAATAAAACTGTTATTACTTAGTGGATAATGTATTTTATTTTACACTGCTATTTAGTAGGACTGTAATTTTTAATTTATACAATTTTATATAACAAAATTTTCAGGAATTATGGGCGCACTTTGGTTTTTATGGGCTTGTTAAAAATCTTATAACAAATTATGAGTGGGATGGGGCTAAAATAAAGTAAATTTAATTCTATAACATTGACTTATGTAGACTTCAAAATCCAGAATTTAAAAATAGTAAGTCGAATCTTGTTAGTCAACTAAGATAAATTGATAATATGAATTACTCTAAGATTACATAATTTTAAAGAGCTATTTTAATGAGCTCTGGGCCCAATTTGACAACCATAGATCCCAGCCTTTCTCTCAAACTTATCTCTGTCTCATTCCCACCTGGGGCTTTATTTCAGTCCCTCCTTCTGCAAGTTGCTTCGTACACATAGATTAATGTTCCTTTGTGAACTGAACTGGTGCTCTTCCTGTTTGATTCCCAGCTCCGACTGCCTCTTGGATCCCTCATATCAAACTGGTCTACTACTGAAATTTTGCTGAAGAAATGAATAGATCATTTCCAGCGTGTTTACCCCCTGTTGTACCCTGGGGATTCATTTTATAGGCACAAGTGCAAAAGAGGAAACACTAGGCTGGATGATGTGAGGGAAGCAGAACTTGATAAAATATAACCATACATTGATATTTGCAGCTACCATTTAATGTATCTCCAGTCCTCACAGCAATTTGATGACATAGGTAGTGCTATCCCCACTATGCAGATGAAGATTATGAAGCTCAGAGAGTTTAATTTATATGTCCCAAGTTCCCATCTATTTTGGAGCTAGGAATGTAATGTTAGCTCCTTCTACTTACAAATTGTCAGATTTCACCACATTACAATGGCCCTTCAACACATGTTCCTTGTACTCAAGCTCTTTACAATGTAATGAGAAAGAATGTCAATAAATAGCCTCTTTGGAAATTAAATTTCCTTCTAAGGTATACTTCCTATACCTCCCATTTTTTTTTTTTTGTAAATGATTCTACTAACTTTTTATTCTAACTCTCCCTGATTCTAGACATTCCTGACTTCTCTCTCTCATGAATGTAAAATTTAATAAGTTGAGTCCTTCTGACTTCTCTGTTCATAATTTTGCTGATACCAGTTCTTTTGTTTCTACTCACCACCTCCTGCCTGGATTGCATCTTCTCTGATCCATCTTACAGTTCTATCTCTTCCAATTGGTTATGCAAACTAATCATTCTAAGCTTTTACTTCTGCTAGTCATTTTGCTACTCAGAAACCTCACAGTGTTTCTGTTACTTTTAGTAACTGGACCCAGCCCACTTTGTCTCTGTCTCATAAAGTTCAAACATGAATTTTCCAGAAGAGCCAGGTGAATCCACTCTTTCTTATTGGAACCTAACTTGTTTGTCCCTGCCCCCAATTCTTCAGTGATTATGTACATTCCACTTCCTTAAGATACATAACTACTGCATTTACTGTAGTATTACCACCACTATTGGAGTTTCTGTAGCTTACAGTGACCTTGAATGTCTGATTTACTCTGACGTTTACACATACCTGTGGCATGAGATTACATACTGTCTGGTTTTAAGAAGGTACTGAAGGAGAGTGGAGGAGAAAAATGAAATGTATAATTGAAAGACAACCTAGAATCCTGGTGATTTCCCACACCTTTTTCCATTCCCAATGCAGCCACTGGGTTTTAGGTGGTGATTTTTCACTTTGGCGTCATTTCATGCGGTTTTATAGATTTTATTTGAGATGTGAATCCAATGTAAGATTCATCTTCCTTCACATATTAGTTGTTTTATATATTATACAAATACTCTAACTCATTTATTTTGTGTGTTTTATATTCACCATGTGAGCCCACCAGTCATTTTTTTTAGTAGGATAATGACAGGCTGAAGCAAGGAAGAATCACCATAGAAGAATTTAGATCAATTTATCGAATTATTGCGCACAGAGAAGAAATTGTTGAGATTTTCAACACGTATTCTGGTAACCAGAAATTTCTTGTTGAAAAAAACCTGCTCCAATTTTTGATACAAGAACAGTATATACTTGACATGAGTCAAAATATTGCTTTTGAGATCATTCAGAAATATGAGCCTATTGAAGAAGGTATGCTTGCATTTCAAAGTTTTATCAAATATTTAAATGTAATGTACTTTTTATGAATTACAGTTCTCAAATTCAAATTTTTGAATGGGTCAAATTTGTTCTCGATAAAATAAAATATTGGCAGTTTTATTTCTATATTTTATAGACTGTATCTAAAGCTTTTAGGAAACTACATTGTGTAAACAATTACATTCTTTCCTACCTCATTGTCCAGCTTCTTCTTCTTCTTTTTTTTTTTTTTTTAACTGCTTCAGTATATCTCGTAAGTGTTCAGAAATGAGCTTGGGCCTGGAAAGCAGGATGAAATTCTGTTATGTGTACTGTAATGAAAGAAAGCATGTTCACTTTCATTAATAAGAGGAAAACCAAGTAATAGGCAGTTTTCTACTTTCATACATACATTATTGAAAATATATAGAAATATTAAATTAGCTAAGTGAAAACTATTCTAGGAAATGAATAAAATATTACAAAATTACTACTTTCTCCATTGTCTATACACGTAATTGTCTACAACATTTCATAAACATTAAATTTTGTTTGCTCTTCCTTCACTTTTGAATATAATCATCTGGTCTAAACTAAATGGCCATCTAAGCTAATAATGTATCAGAGAAAACTAATCTAGGTGATCAGTGGCCAGACCACTGAATACACTTGAGTTAGTGGGGAGAGAGTAAAAAATTAGCAGGAGGCAGACTTCTGGGGTTCTGCAATGTTTTGTTCTTTGAGCTGGGTGCTGGTTTTCTAGATGTTTAGCTTATGGAATTTCATTGGCCTATGATATATGTATTTTCTTGTATGTATTTTTAAAATATTAAAAATCAGAGATTAAATAATATACTCTCTACTTGAATGTTGATATAGAACAACTAAGGGTACTCATTAGAAAAAAAATTTGTTTCTACAGTAAAATTAGAAATAGTATCATTATTAATTTTAAATATTTTAGAAATATGCTTTACTATTGAATAAGTGAGATGTAATTTTTACACAGTTAACGTTATTTCTGCATCCTTTTATTTTTTATAGTTAAGAGAGCACATCGGATGTCATTTGAAGGTTTTATAAGATACATGGGTTCATCTGAATGTCTAATATTTAAACCTGATTGTGGAAGAGTTTATCAAGATATGACTCAACCACTAAATGATTATTTTATTTCAAGTTCACATAATACCTACTTGATATCTGACCAGTTACTGGGACCAAGTGACCTTTGGGGATATGTAAGGTATTTATTTTGATTTTTATAACCATTACATCTTAAAACACTTGGAATTTCCAATAAGTGGTAATTCACAGTGAAAGTAGGCTTGCATGTTGTACAAAAACATAGGAAAAAGAAATTTTGATTTGTGCATCTCTTGGAGAGCCATCCTTTGGGTGGCTATATAATTATTCTGTGTTTTAGTATCATTCATTTTCCTTCTAATTCTGTCTGTTGACTTCCTCTGCCTGGCTATTGGCCCAAGGTTTCCTGAATAATTTGGATATTTCTTATAGAAAATCATATGAAGAAGAATTTTCTTATCTTATTTAGCCAAGACAGCTCAGATTTCCAAAAATGTGGTTAAAATTAATTCCCAGAAATCAACACACAATGCTATAAGTGAAATCAACACATAAATAGATAAATTATATACTTCGGCATTTATAGATGATAGATAGATAGATAGATAGATAGATAGATAGATAGATAGATGATAGATTTACATAGCTTAAAAGCAATTCATTATACACCTCTAATTTTGCATTCTACAATGTATCACACTGTCAGTACCAGTCTTCGATTTAGTCAGCCAGCTTAGAATACATTGGTGAACAAGATTTTCAGAGCTGCTATGCTCATGTGTTCATGAGAATAGACATAATAAGCAGGTAAACAGATATAGTCATATAGAGAAAGTGAACTAGGGTAACATAACAGGGTGGGGGGTGTTACTTTAGTTAAAGGGTTAGGAAAGGCTTCTCAAGAAGTGATATAGTTTGGTCTGAGTGATGATAAAGAGGAAACCTCAGAAATTCTTTGTAGAAAGGGCATGCTAAATCGAAGAAATAGTAAGTGCTTAGCATGTTCAAATGAGAGAAAGCAAGTGTGTCTGGAAACAAGTGGAGAATGAAGAGAGATGAGTTTGAGGAAGTAGACAGGACTAGTTTATAAGCGCCTTTGAGGCCACGGAAGGGAGACTGGATTTTATTCCAGTGGTATTGGGAAGCAATTGGAGAGGTTTTCCTTAAAACAATGTCATAATTTATTTACTTTTTACTGCGCAGGAAAGACTGATGGTGCAAAAGTGGAGGTAAAAGATGATTGGGGAAGATATTGTAATGGTGCAGGTGGTGATGGTTATTTAGAAGATGAATTCATGAGGCAGGTGTTGAGATCAGTGGTTGAATTTGAAATATTTTAAGAAGGCAGAGCCACGAAGACTTATCAGGTGATTTGAAGAGAGGTGTGAGGGAAAGAGAGTACAGTCAAGATTTTGGCCTGATGACTTAGCACATGGCGATACTATCAACAGAGATAGTGAAGCATGAGGAAGCTGTTGTAGGGTGTGAGGCAAAAGCAAGAATGCAGTAGTTTCCACATTCAGCTAAGATACCAATTCATTATCAATTGGCTAGGTTGGGGGTGCCTGGGTGGCTCAGTCGGTTAAGCTTCCGACTCTTGATTTTGGCTCAGGTCATGATCTCCAGGTTCCTGAGTTCAAGCCCCATTTCAAGCCCCACATTGGGGCTGGCAGTGTAGAGCCTGCTTGGAATTCTCTTTCTCCCTTTCTCTCTGTGCCTCCCCCATTCATGATCTCTCCCTCTCTCTCAAATAGAAAGAAAGAAAGAAACATTTGAAAAAGTGGCTAGGTCAGACAGTCAGTTAAGCGTATGTGTCTGGGACTTGGAAGAAATATCCAGACTAGAAAAATAAAATTGGAAGTCATCATCATATAGATGATATTCAAAGCTATGTGACTGGTTGACATAATTAAGGAAAACATGGATAGAAAAGATATCTTATAATTCCATGATAATATCAAACTTACAAATAAACATAGCTTCTCCAGTTGAAAAAAGAAAACACATAAATCCACAAGCTCAGAAATTATCCATTTAAAAATCTATAAGAAATCATAGCTATACTTTCATTACAGAAATTTCTACTCACAGTTAATTATTTTTTAAAACAGAAAATATGCATTTTAATCATGTTGATTTAGAAATGCAGAAAATTTACTTTTGAATGAAGAAAATGTTCCACCCAACTAAACATTTAAATTTAAATTTAATTGTATTTTTTCCTCTGTTTGTTTACCCACTTGTGAAAGATACAGTCTTAGAATGCAAGTTTTTCAAAATTTCTCTATTCATCAGAGGTGGTATAATGTAATGTTTATTGATTAATGTTAAGCTTCTGGTGCTGATCTTTCCTCTCTTTCACTCCTCTGTTAATTATGACAGATACAACCTCTTTGAGTCTCAACTTCTTCATCTCTAAAAAAGGAAAACTAGCATTAACTGCCTTATAGCATAATCCATGAAAAGCCCCTTAAACTTATTGAAATGGAATATTTTTTTACTGAGTGACAGAAAAATTTCTATTATTCATTTCTAAAAAGGGCACTCAGTGTGAAATAGTAGAATGTGGCTTCCACAACACCACTGGGGAAGACACAACTTCCTTTTTTGTGCCTCTGAATAAAAGGAGTCGGCCTGACACAGTGCAATCCACTCAAATCATTTTTGCTGGGGACCAAACCATGTACTTGAAATAAGCAGTTTGGTAAAGTTTGGCTTGATCTAAGGATAAAAAATTAAAGTTATGTAGAGAAGTAGCAAGAACCAGTATTAGTCAGGTTGTCCTTCATGAAAAGTTTTCTTTTACAATTTTGTTTTTGGTAATTTTTTGTTTTCCCAGCAGAGCGTTTATTCTCTGGTAGCAGCCCAGAGTACTGATATGCTGTAGTGATAAAAAGGGCAAGACAATTTACTTTGCCAATCAACCAAATAATGCAAACATTTTTAAATGGCAATTAATAGAGTTTACAAATAGATATTGCTTCTGCTCCAATTTAAAATCTAAATGCATAAGTAAATCCACAAGATGAGAAACACATTCATTTTGAATTCTACAAATACAGCCCAATTGAGGACTTGTATGTAAAATTAGATAGTCACCTTATTCACCCATGGAAATATCTATAGGTAAATATGATTTTCTTAGAAGAACATTCTAGGTCATTTCTCCAACACAAGGACAAGCAGACTAACAAAACTCTGAAATTTTCCATTACAGTGCATCACTATAGACGTGAATAAAGCCATGTGCACTTAAAAAGTAAAACCAAAGTGGTCTTAAACCTCAAGAAATAATTTATTAATTATTTAATTTTATATTTTATTGTTTCAGAAAATATAGATGAGATTTGCAAATTTTCTTCCCCTCTAATCCTCTACTTCCTCAGATTACCTCCATCTTTTGTCTATATTATTCCCGAGGAGCATAAGGTCTCTATGTTTTTAATTCAACACCTGGACTTTGGGGTCATAATTGCTTTAGTTTTTCTCAGTTAACACTCCTACGTAAATATTTCTCATGTCATCTACTTTGAAAATAGACTAAATTTGACCCCCCAAAGAAGTATTAAATTGAAAAGGTCTATTTTCTCATATGGTCTCTGATACTCTATATTTCTGTTTGTAAGAACTGTTGATTCTGTATCAAGTACTTGGTGCTGGGACCACACTCCCTTCTGTTATAGCTGAGGTCAGTGTTTTTCAGGTCTTCATATTTGAGGTCAGATCATTCTTTGCTGTGGGGGCTGTTTCTGTGCATGGTAAAATGTTTAGCAGTAACCCTGGCTTCTACCCACTAGATGTCAGTTGCAAATCTCCTTTCCATTCCAAGTTGTGGCCCAAAAGTGTCTCCAGACATTGCCAAATGTCTCCTAGGAGGCAAAATTGTCCTTACGGAAGACCACTGGACAAGAGACAGGGGGATAACCCAATATTCTTCTTGGAAAACAAGTGTTAACTTGGTTTTCTATGAGAAAAATATCTCCATGTATGGCAGGGACTTCTTTGATCTACTCCCTGACCCATGGCTATCTATTCTAAGATCCTGGGTGTCAGGTCAGCCTTCTTTTCATTCAATCTCTCTTCCAAGATTGTATTTTAGGAGATCACTCTGTCTGCCTTCCGCGTTTCTTCTTACATCCTTATAATTCCCATTTTTTTCTTACTAAAAACACAATAAATGTTTATCGATAGTGAACTATATATAACAAACATTTTTTTGAGACTGGAATTTTAGTTCCTGCCCTTGTAGAAATTAGAGTGTAAGGAATAGGGAGAAATTGGAGGATTCAGAGTCAACAGCACTACACGTCGCACCATCCTGATGGTGCTGGAACTGGGGTTGGTACATATCGCTTCCACCTCAGGCTGTGCTCACAGAAAATAAGAAGAAAAGTGTGTTCAGTTTAACACAACAACTTGTCTTTATTATGGGTTCAGTTCTGCATTTATTGCAAAATCACAAATAGTCTTTGTGATTTTTCATACTGTGGTATATATTTTTAACGATCCAGAATTGACCATTTATTTTGTTTAAATTTTGTTAGTGCCCTTGTGAAAGGATGCCGTTGTCTGGAAATTGACTGCTGGGATGGATCACAAAATGAACCTATTGTATACCATGGTTATACACTCACCAGCAAGCTTTTGTTTAAAACAGTTATCCAAGCAATACACAAATATGCATTCTTAGTACGTGTGTATCTTTGTTAAATTATAGTTATCTAAACATGATATAATCTACTTGCTTCAAAATCCTATAATGCTTGGCCTTAGTTTAGATCAGTGATATTTCAAATTGTGTGTTATGATTTTTGTAGTATATAGTTAAAGGTAGATTTACTGAAGTTAATCTCAGGTAGTAAGATGCATGTTTCAGGAAATTTTTTGTTTAATTACATATTATATATATATATTATATAATTATATATATAGATAGATAGCTATAGCTATAGCTATAGCTATAGCTATAGCTATAGATATAGATATAGTGTGTGTGTGTGTGTGTGTGTATTGTGTCACAATGTAAAATATATTTCTTACCATGAGTTGAGTTACAGGCAAAAAATGTTTGAGAAATATTGGTCTATATAATAGTAAATATTTTACCAATATTCAATTACCTTACTTTCAATACATGAGATAAAATGTGTCAAAAATGTGTTATACAGATTGTTGACATTTTTTATGACTATGATGGCAGCTATTCATACAGCAAAGAATGTTTTTTTTAAAGCTTATTTTTTTGAGAGAGAGAGAGAGCATGCACACAAGCAAGGGAGAGGCAGAGAGAGAGAGAGACAGAGGATCTGAAGGGGGCTATGCGCTGACAGCAGAGAGCCCGATATGGGGCTTGATCCCCTAAACCATGAGATCATGACCTGAGCTGAAGTTGGACACTTAACCGACTGAGCCACCCAGGGACCCCAAGCAAAGTATGCTTAGAAGTTTATTTGGGGTTTTAAAATTATTGTTGGATTTATTAAAGTTATGGATTCAAAGATCTAGTTCTTCTGAGCACTTCTAAATTCAGCCTACAAATAAATCAGTCTATAAATTGAGTAGGATTGAATGGGTTTTAACAATCACTCAATTTTATTATTTTTATTTATTTATTTATTTATTTATTTATTTATTTTTAAAATTTTTTTAATGTTTTATTTATTTTTAAGACAGAGAGAGACAGAGCATGAGTGGGGATGGGGTAGAGAGAGAGGGAGACACAGAATCCTAAGCAGGCTCCAGGCTCCGAGCTCTCAGCACAGAGCCCGACGCAAGGCTCGAACTCATGAACCGTGAGATCATGACCTGAGCCAAAGTTGGACGCTCAGCCAACTGAGCCACCCAGGTGCCCACAATCACTCAATTTTAAATAAGACTTGGTTTTATTTACAAACATGGCTAATTAAGCACCTTTAGGTATTTTAAATTATTTTTATAAAGTTAGAATATTTGTTTCTTTCTTAAGTACTTCAATTGCTGTGCCATTGAAGAGATTTAACAAAATCATACTGAGTACTTAAACAGTGCATATCTAAGAAATTAAAACTTAGAATTTGATAAACCTAAGGTTCTCAGTAGGTCAATACATTATCTATAAATATAAACATAACTTAAAAATCACAAATTTAAATCAACTGCCTTATTATTTGAGAGTGCAAAATACTAAAAATATGCAAAGTATTCATACAAAATATGGAACATTTCTATTTTTAGTATAAAACATTGATATATGGCATTGATCCTCTTATGATTTCTAAATTCTCTGATGATTTCTTTTTTTTTTTTCAATTTTTTTTTTCAACGTTTATTTATTTTTGGGACAGAGAGAGACAGAGCATGAACGGGGGAGGGGCAGA
Organism: Prionailurus viverrinus; assembly: GCF_022837055.1. Lineage (NCBI taxonomy): Eukaryota > Metazoa > Chordata > Mammalia > Carnivora > Felidae > Prionailurus > Prionailurus viverrinus. The sequence continues at coordinate 48,883,510 of NC_062567.1, read as the reverse complement.
GAGAGAGGGAGACACAGAATCGGAAACAGGCTCCAGGCTCTGAGCCATCAGCCCAGAGCCCGACGCGGGGCTCGAACTCACGGACCGTGAGATCGTGACCTGGCTGAAGTCGGACGCTTAACTGACTGCGCCACCCAGGCGCCCCTAAATTCTCTGATGATTTCTAAATTTATACCTCTACCCCAATTTCTCCCTTGAACTCCATACAATATAGACATGTACATGTTTGACATCTCCACTTGCATATTTAACAGAACATTTTTAGAACTGACCCCAGATCTTCCTCTTCCTCCCATGGTCTTCCCCATCTCAGTTACTGCTAACTCCTGAGTTCAAGCCTAAATTGTTGTTGTCAACTTTAATCCTCCTCCCCTCATTTCTCTCCAATCCTTAAATAAGTTCTTTAGCAAATCCTCTTGGGTCTATTTTCAAAATATACACTGAGTTTAACCCCTCCTCCCCATTCTCACTGTCACTGTGCTGAATAACTGACATCGCCTCTCACTTGGATTATTGCAGTGGCTTCTTATCCAATGTTCCTGCTTTTTTCCCTGCCCCCCTGCAGTTTTATCTTAATGTTTCAGTCACAGTGACTTTTTGGTAAGTCAAATAATGTCATGCTGCTTCTCAAAACCTTCAGTCCCACTCAAAATACAAACTAAAAGCCATGTTTAACCTGTTTTCTCTTACCTCCAACTTCTACTCGTCTCTCCCTTATGCACATGGCCATGCTAGCTTCCTTACTCTTCTCCAGACACATCTCAGGGCCCTTGCAACTCCTATTCCCTTTATCTGAAATACTCTTCCCAAATATTTGCATAGCAGACCCTCTCACTTCATTCAGGGTGGGTAACTGAGGAAATAGAGGCAATCTTAAAATTCAAAGGCCTCAAAAGGATGGAAACCCCTACGGTTTTTAAGACTCGAAGAGAAAAAGATGGAATGAAAAAAAAAGCTTTGAGTCACACTCAATGAGACTTCTCAGTTGAACAGGGTGACTCATTTTTGCAGCAAAAGTTAGAATGAAGCTTCAATTTTCTACTTGAGATAGTCACCATTAATTTGGGGAAGAGAGAGCAGTAAGATAAAATAGATTTGATAATTATGATGAGGTAAGAACTTTGGGTACAGTTGCTGGCACCTGTAACTTACTAGAAGCAAGCATATAAGAAGTCTAAATTTTTAAGGGAATTACATTGCCAAAAACACAACACAATACAACAGAACAAAATAAAACACAACTCTGACTCTTAGGTGAGCCTTAAAACAACTCTTGGTCAAGAAGTGAGCTGCAAAAGTTGCCTGACATTAAGGAAAGCAAATTACTCAACACCTACTTTAGATGTGGCCAAGGATATGGGGCACCTGGGTGGCTCAATTGGTTAATGTCTGACTCTTGGTTTCGGCTTAGGTCATGATCTCATGGTTTGTGAGTTCAAGCTCTGCATCGGGCTCTATGCTGACACCGTGGAGCTTGCTTGAGATTCTCTCTCTCTCTCTCTCTCTCTCTCTCTTTCTTTCTCTCCCCCTCTTTTGATTTCTCAAAATAAATAAATAAACTTAAAAAAATAAAAAAAGAAGAAGAAGAAAAAATGTGGCCAAGGATAAAAAACAAGAGGGCCTTCCCTGAAGGTGGAGCCAAGGACCACAGAAGACCCCCCCCCCCCCAACAAAAAAGATCAACTCTCCCCAGTTAGTGCAGTCAGGGCTAATTGAAAAACCTCTCTGCTAGGATATCACTTTGCCTAGTTTTAAAATCACTTTTTATATTTGGGAAAAATTTTTACACTGTTCTCTTGATGTTAGATAGAGTCAGTGTATATGGGAATAGGTATGAGGTTATGACAGTAGGCTGAATAAGTGCCCACAAAAGTTCTAATTCCTGGATCCTGTAAATGTTATTTTATTTGGAAAAAGAATCTTTGCAAATTTGATGAAATCAAGGACCTAGAGATGAGGAGATTATCCTGGTTGAGCTGGGTAGGCTCTAATGCCATACAGAGGAGGAGATGATATGAAGATGAGGGGCAGAGATGGGAGTGATATGGCCACAGTCAAGGAATAGAACCACCAACCACCAGAAGCTGTAAAAGGCAAGGAATAGATCTCCCTTAGAGCCTTCTCCCGCCTTGATTTTAGCTGGTGAAACAGATTTTAAAATTGTGGTCCCAAGAATTGTGAAAGACTAAATTTCCATTGTTTCAGACAACCAAGTTTTTGGTAAATTGCTATAGTAGCCACAAGCTACTAATATACTCAGACATTAAACAAGCATAATGTCCTATTCAAAACTCTGTGATGATGCAAGGACCTTGCAAGTCCTTGGCTTGTTTACAAATTGGTAAATTTGTGTCCTAGTAATTATATAGGCTGAAAAATCTCTTTGTAAAGTAATCTTTACTTATTAGATTCTCTTTATTATTATACCCTTATCTTTGTTTCTAATTATAAAGCAATGAGTTTTGATTGTAGAATTTGAAACTAAAAAAGTAAAAAATTAAGTTTCCTCTACTTACTGGTGTTAAACTTTTCCCTTCACATTTAAAAATATCTAGGGGTGCCTGGGTGACTCAGTCAGTTGTGCGTCTGGCTTTGGCTCAGGTCATGATCTCCCAGTTTGTGGGTTCGAGCCCCCCATCAGGCTCTGTGCTGACAGCTTAGAGCCTGGAGCCTGCTTTGAATTCTGTGTCTTCCTCTTTCTCTGCTCCTCCCCTGCTCATGCTCTGTCTCTCTCTCTCCTTCAAAAAGAAATAAAAACATTAAAAAAATTAGAATTAAAAAATATCTAAATAAATATATATATGATAAGGAAACATATATATGCTTCAAATATTAACGTGTAGAATTTTACTCTTCAGCAACTTGTATTTTTCCTCGTAAGACTATATTATAGATAACTTCCTATAGCAGTATATATAGCACTACCTCCTTCTTACCAGGTTTGTGTCATTCCTTTAAGGAGATGTGGCATAATTTATTTAAACAAGTACCAACTGTTGGATGCTTCCGTTGTTGCCTATATTTCTACTATAAACAGTAACAATCTTCCTTTTTATACAGATTTAATGTTCCCTGTTATGTCAAACTCAAAAGTACTTTCAGTTTAAAGAATACTTATTTTGCAAAGGTACAGAATGTTGAATGTAAGTTTTAAGATAGATTAATTGCTTGTTAATTGCATTACAATCATTGAGGAGTTCTGATCAGTAACCGTAGTAATGGTTAATTTTTTAGACATCTGACTACCCAGTGGTGCTCTCTTTAGAAAATCACTGCTCCCCTTCCCAACAAGAAGTGATGGCAGACACTTTGCAGTCTGTTTTTGGAGATGCCTTGCTTTCTGATATGCTTGATGATTTTCCAGACAAACTACCTTCACCAGAGGTAACATTTTGTCTGAGAAGCTCAGGTTAATCAAAAAAGAAAAAGCATGTCACTATGACTGTTGATCCATAAAACTGGGTTAGAGATCAATGAAAATTCTTAGCCTTGAGCCATTATAGGGGTGTGTCTTTGCAATGTTTTGCCTGGGAAATGTTCCCGTGAGCATTTAGGTAAATATATTTTGAGAAAGAGAATATATGGAGATAAACATAAAAACTCACATTTTTATTGTGTGTCCTAGCCCCATGAGTCCAAAGTTTCAAGTCAGTTAATATTGGGCCACAGGGATTTGGTAGGTTTTATAGGCAAAGGCTCAGAATGGGGCAAAAATTTGGGTTGTAAATAGAGCTTGTGTTTAATTCCTTAGCATCTGGATGGGAGGTTTTGTTTTGTTTCGTTTTGTTTTGTTTTTTAATCTGCTTTTTTCAGTTTCCCTGTCTCTTATGGGCCCCTTTCCATTTTCAGTTAAGCATACTCAAGTCCTTGGTTTAAAAAAACAACCCCATTCTAGCCTCATGGTTATGATCTCTCTTCAGCTATCTCTTTATTATTTGTCTCAACCCAAATTTCCACTTTCTCATCTCCTCACAACCCAGCTTCCTCTTCCACCTGCACCTCAGTAAGTATCTCATTGACCTCAGAGAATTTCCTACTGGTAAATTCTAACAGAGCTCTTGCAGTCACCGTCTGCCTTGTTTCCTTCGTGACATTCAATCATGGGAAGCCTTCTTCCTTTCCTTGAAACACTTTCTTCCATAATGCCACGTATTTTAGGTTTTCCTCATTTTTCTCTGACCAGTTCTTTTTAGTTTCCTCTGCCAGCCTACTCTCCTCACCTCAAATGTCATCGGGTGATAAACATTTTTTCTTTTACATGATAATATTGCCTAACAATAATTTAGTTTTGACGTGTCGTCATTTTAGATGTAGAACAGTATTTGTGTCATATTTGAATTTTTAAAAATATTTTTCCTTATTTTATTTATATGAGTAGAAAATTTAAAGATGAAAGTGTTGTAACACTGGTGATTAGAAGTATAGGACTCATGATAGGAATGAGATGGACAGAAACAATTGAACAGATGGAAACACTGACTCTTTCACTCCATAGAATGTTCACAGACTACATGTGTTCAATTGTGACAAGAAAGAGATATTAAAGACCTTGTGCCAAGTGTGGAAATATATTATCAAAGATTTAATCTAATAAAGATGTAATCTAAGGTTTAATCTAATGGTCTAATTCAGGAAACTGTAACAATTTTTAGATTTCTAGAAATGGAATCCCTTATCCTATTATTTATAAATCAACTTCTTAGCATCCACATACGTAGTTTTTGTTAATATTTTTGCTCCTATGCTAAAGTAAAGAGATGCTTTTCAAAGGGTAAATGAGGAATTAGAGATAATGGTAATTTTCTCATACCTCACTCAGTCATTGGTGTACAAAAGAATTGCCTGGAGACTTGTTAAAAAGGCATAATTCTATTCCCACAACTCAATATTCTCATTCTCTAATTTTGCAGTAGATCCCAGGAATCTGTTCCCTTAACAAGCACTCCAGGGTGATGCTTTTGATGCATGTGATTGCATAATGCACTTTGGTAAACTCCACATTAGAGAGTAATGTAAGGACCATTGTAATAGAGAGAAGGCCCAAGATGATGGAAATAATTTGAGTGGGTACCTGAGGATAACAAAGGGAAGGGACAAATTAAAGCTCCTTGAAGAAAAGAACTTTACTTCATACCCCGGATTCCTGCAGCATTATATATAAAACATAGCAGACATTTGATAAGTATGTTGATGAGTGAATTAATGGCTGAAAAGGGTAGGAATAACTAAGGGAAAGAAAGGAATTGGAAGTCTTAGGATTTAGAATGAAGGACCCTGATGGGGAATATTGCTATGCTCCTAGTTTTGATAGAAATATTAAGTTGAAGATGCATGTGGGGAAATACAGTTGAAATACGAAGAAGATTTACAAATGTTTACCTTAAATTTAGTCTATTTTAGGTGTCAAACATCACAATAGACATTTCTGAATACCTGATCTCATTTAATACTTTTTAATATTGGATAACAGAGTAATGATCAGAAGCATTTACTACCAGAAATTGTAACATTCTAACTTTTGTAGCATTGCAAGTATTTTAACATATATATAAACATAACATATAAAATATTAGACATAAATATAATATATATAAATTACATATAAATATATGTGATATGTGTAGAAACATACAATTTTCATGTGTGTCAGTTTTTAAAAAGAGTAGCAATTTGTGGAATATATAAAAGAAAGGGAGCTACAGTAAGTCCCAAATCATAGCAGGCTTATTTTGGGGTGAATTTGGGTCAATACTATAATATCACTGGTTTTTATCAGGGTATTTCTATAGGGGTATGGATAAAGATGGAGTTCTTATGTATTTTATTACTGTGGGCTAATTGAAAACATGGTGACTTTTCAATGACTGTTAAAATACAAACTTCCCTGTAAATGTGTAATCGTATCTCTCTTTCAAATCGTTTCTGTAGGTATTAAAATTCAAAGTATTAGTTAGGAACAAGAAAATAGGAACCTTAAGGGAAACCCGTGAAAGGAAAGGTTCTAATAAGCATGGTCAGGTAGAGGAATTTGAAGAGATATATCAAGATGAAATCAAAGGATCAGAAACATTGATTGGATCAGAAGACAATCCAGGAAAGGAAGATGAGATAATAAGCGTAGCTGGAGTACCACTTTTCAAGAAAAGGAAGGTAAGATGACACTTTGTGAAAATCTTACAAGTGATGGAAAAGTTGTCTTATTTTCTTATTGGTGGAGAATTAAAAAATTTTTTAGAGGGAAAAATCTTTTTCTTCCTTATAAAAATTCTAGTCTATCATTTAAAACTTGTTTGGAAAAAAATTATCGGAAAAGAAAAATTTAAAGTTATCTCTTTTCCTGCATTAGCTGTTTTTAATTTGTTCTATGGCCAAATATTATGCATTTTTAGGTAGTAGGCATTGTGCACTGTACAAAATGCAAACAACCCAATATTTCTGCCCTCAAGGAGACTATACTGTCAGAATGAAGAAAACCACTGTAATAATATACAGTCTTATAAGTATGCAAATTAACATGACAAAAGAAGTTATCTTGAGTTGCAAGTGACCTAAAACTAACTCAGCTGGTTTAAGTAAAACGTGAATTAATTGGCCCACATCAAGAAAAGTGCAGGGAAAAGTCTTTGAATTTTAGGAATGACATGGTATGGTGTCTCAACTTAAGTCCACAGAATGGACTTTTTTCCAACTTTGGACCTACTTTCTCCACATTGGTGCAAGACTTTACAAAGCTCTAGCTTTATATGCTTTCAGGCTCAAATCCAATGGAAGACCTATTTATCTCTCAGATGACCAAGCACATTTTTTTTGTGCATTGGCTATGATCCAGCGATGTGCACATCCCTGAGTCAGGTGCTATTTCAGGGGAATGCAAAGCTGTGATTAGCCAGGTCCGAGCCATATTGTCAATATTTAAGCACGTGGATTGAGCTTGAGCAAGGAATGTTTTCCCAAAACAAAACTTGGGAAGGGGCTAACAGATGTGTAGAGGAGATAGATGCTGAGCTGTCAAAGAGCAGCTGTATATTATACAACAGAAGTTATTCCCAAGTGTTAGATCACACTGGAAATACACTTACTCATGAATAAATACCCTAAAGTTGTCAAATTCATAAACAGATCTTTGGGAAAAAAGAAATAGTGATCATTGTTATCTTCAATATTTACTACGTTAGTTGAGATTTTAGATTATAGGCTGTCTCATGTTAACATTAAATACTATCATCATGAAAAATAATCACATTGATGCAATCCAAATGGTTTTTGAGGAGATATTATTATGAAAAGACTGATATAATTGATATGAAAGCATATTTTCTTTATTGGAAAAGGCATTTTTCAAATGATTCGTACAAAAATATGAAATTGCTGCATTTTTTTTTTTTTATACCACAAAGGTAAAGGTGGCTCTGGCCCTATCTGATCTTGTCATTTATACCAAAGCCGAGAAGTTCAGAAGCTTTCAGCATTCAAGACTGTATCAGCAATTTAATGAAAGTAATTCTATTGGGGAGACAGAAGCCCGAAAACTTTTAAAGCTGAGAGGTAAATTCTTATGATTGAAACAGATGAAGTGTTTAAACAACTTTTATTCACTGCTAAAATGTCAAGATTGGTCAACGACATTTATAAAAACGGTATTCTCATAAGCTTTCAACATATTTTTTTTTTAATTTTTTTTTTCAACGTTTATTTATTTTTGGGACAGAGAGAGACAGAGCATGAACGGGGGAGGGGCAGAGAGAGAGGGAGACACAGAATCGGAAACAGGCTCCAGGCTCCGAGCCATCAGCCCAGAGCCTGACGCGGGGCTCGAACTCACGGACCATGAGATCGTGACCTGGCTGAAGTCGCTCGCTTAACCGACTGCGCCACCCAGGCGCCCCAAGCTTTCAACATATTTAATGCAATTTAAAAAGAGGCTATCTGCCTCAGGTCACATGAAGTTTTATTTCACAGAATTTGTTTAATTAATTTTTTTAAGTCATGAAATTTTGTTTGGCAATGTCCAGCATGGACATTTTTGTAGGGAGAGCTCTGGTGAGCAGTTATTGGAGGAAAGCTGTGAGTGACAAGGTTGAAGAGGTAGGCAGAACCAAATTACAAGGAAGTGAACTTTGTCTTAGAATCAAAGGCAAGCAGGAGAAGATTGAAGTCTCAGGAGTCACACCATCCCCTATGTGTTTTTGAAGGATGTCTTTGATAGCAGTGCAAAGGTGAGACTTCCTGTAGGGACATGAGGAAGGCTCATGGTAGAGAGCACGGAGCCACAGTGAACTGTGTAGACTCAGCAGGCACCTAAGATAGACAATGGAATAAACCTAGAACCTGTATGTCCCAGGTGAAGGAGAGCGAGGACGTGCATCCAGGGCAGGCTACCAGACGGCTATGCAGAGTGCATACTGTCCTGGCACGTCTGCAGTGGTGCCGCTGGTCTGCATGGCTTCTTTTTACTGTCTTCCGACTCGTAACCTGAGTTGGAGGATTCTGTTTGCTAGAGCCAAGATGCAAGGTCTTGGAAAGAGGATGGGAAGCAGACCTTACCCTTTTGTTAGACTTGTATGGTTGGGGAATAACCTCAGCTAAAAAAGGGATGGACAGGGCACCTGGGTGGCTCAGTAGGTGAAGCATCTGACTTCAGCTCAGGTCGTGAAATCGTGGTTCCCGCACAGCATCAGGCTCTCTGCTATTGGTTTGGAGCCTGCTTTGGATCCTCTGTCCCTCTCTCTTTGCTCCTCTTCCTCTCACGCTTTCTCAAAAGTAAAAATTAAAAAAAAAAAAAGTAAAAAGGGATAAGCAATTAACTCAGCAGTCAGGTGACTCTCCAAATCCTTCTTAAAAAATACAATCTACCATCTTGTGTAGAAACACCATGACAGGAATATCAGCACCTGCAACTGACTCAAAAAAGCTGTTGGCTATTTGGAAATACAGATTCTGGTATATTTCTTGGTTAACCTCTTTGGGCTGGCCACCAGTGCCCAAAGTGTTTTGAGGTATACTTCAGCTCATCTCTTCAAACTGTCTCTAGGTATTTTAGGTCCTTTTGTTTGCTTGTTTTTTAACTGTAGATTGTGTCTGAAATAAATTCAGTAGGGCTGAACCACAGTTAATAGAATAGAATAGACTTGAATAGAATAGAAGAGATGCAATATAAGTAAGTGGGAAACATAATGAAACAATTATGTGTGTATATTGTGTGTTGGGTGTCATATAAAATATATTTCTTCCTGTGAGTATTGTTAACAGGGTTTAAATTTGAATGACCTACTTTGCTAGCCTCTATTCTTTCAAACTATTGGATGGTTTTTGTTGTTCAAGGGGACAAGACCTCAGCACACAGCAAAAGTAGTTCTAATTCTCTCACTCTCATTGTGTTAGCCACCTGCTCAAACTTTGATAAGGACTGGGAAGTTCTGAGTCAAGTCATAAAGTTTAGCATCACTGTCTCTTTGGAAAGAGTATAGAGCATTTTTCTTCCACCAAAATCCAGTAATTAATAATTAATGCTGGGTCGAAGGTATGCTCCAAGAATGTCCATCATTATTAAAAACTTAAATGTCACTAAATTTATAATGCAGAAAAATCAGAAACAACTTTTCATATGAGTAGAGACATTTTAATCATTTAAAAATAATGCAGTAGGTGAATATTACTGAAATGGAATTATTTATTTTTTATACTATTTTTAAGTAAAAAATGGAAGTTTATAAAAGGGAAGAAATAATATGATTAAATAAAAAAATAAGAATATACATATGACAATAGAGTGAAAAGATATATACTAAGAAGTTACCTGGTTTTTAATTGAGTGATGAGATTATATATAGTTTTATTTTTTATTTTTTCTTATTTGACTTTCTCATTTATCTAAAATGAACATAAATTGCATGTATAATAACATAGTATGTTTAATTTTTAAAACTCAATTTCAGAAGTAACAAGATGATATTATGTTAAGGGTCTTTAGTGATCATTCATCTTTATCACTTTGTAGATAGGCAAAATTAAGGTCCAGAAGAGTATAGATTTTACCAAAAGATAAACATCTTGTTTAGGGCTGGATAAGGGATCATGATAGTTGGACATACATGATGTATTTATACATGAGTAGCTTCAAAATAAACTTTCTCTCAAGGACTGTGTAACTTCTAAAATTGAGAGCTGATGAAGTTAATTATTATTAACTTCAGTAATTATAATTTTTAACTTGAGAATGATTCTATTCTAGTTTGACTATCAAAGGTAGTGGGCCATAGGCAATAAGCATTTCTCCTAATCCTGGTCACCATATTAGCAGGAGTAGTTGTGGAAACAGGATCTGCTTAATGAAAGAATAAAAGCCTTGGAGAAACACAAAACTGTGTTAAAAAATTCAAAGATGTCCAATGGTAAAGGGCATAAATTAGTTTTGAATCTCAAGTGATTTAAACAGAATATATACGTATATATAAGCTTATAAAAATATGTAAGTAGAAACATAAATAGAGAGAAACAAATGAACTGTGTGTGTGGTGTGTGTGTGTGTTTGTGCATACTTGTGCGTGAACTCTAAGTATAGACCTTATCTCAGTAAGGAAAACATTTGAAATAATCAGAACTATGGTAGTCTCCCTCATCCATGGGAGATACATTCCAAGATGCACACTGGATACCTGACACTGTGGAGTACTCAACCCTATATATGCTATGTTTTGTCCTGTACATATATTTCTATGATAAAGTTGAGTTTATAAGGAGGCACAGAGATTAACAACAATAACTAACAATGAAATAGAATAACTATAACATACTATGATAAAAGTTATGTGAATGGGGTCTGTCTCAAAATACCTTATTGTACTGTACTCACCCTTCTTGTGATGATGTGAGATAGTAATATGCCCACGTGATGAGATGAGATGAGGTGGATGATGCAGGTGTTATGATGCAGTGTTAGGGTACTAGTGACTGTCTGGTGATTTGTCAGAAGTTGGATGATCTGCCTCGGACCTTGGTTGACTGTGGGTAACTGAGACTATAAGGGAGTCTCCCGCAAATAAGGGAGGACTGCTGTATTGGGAGGTAGCAGGTTCTCTTTCAGTGGAGACATGCAAACAGACACTGAAGGAATTTGAGGGAAGATGCTGTGGTGGTTAGGGTTGGCAGCTGAATTGAATAACTTTAAGGTCCCTTTCAATGCTGAGAATCTGTTGACTATTCAGCTGGGTTAGTTTGGATGGCATTATATCTCTTTATGTGACTTACATGTGATTCTGCCCTAATGTGAAAACCAATGTAAAAAAAAGACAAAATGAAGAAAGTACAAGTTTGTTTTAAAAAATGGATGCATTTTATTTGGGATTTTTATATATTCTTACATCAAAGAAATTAATTTGGATGTGAAAAAATTAAATATATTATTTAATAATTTTTTTCTCAAGTGAATGCTTAGTATACATAAAATTATCAAATAAAAATTATTAGTTTCTCAATAAGAGTGAATTGCACCGTCAAAGACCTGGATTTATTTTGATTTCCATGAATTGCAAATATTTTTGCCTAAACAATACATATCAGAAATACTGAAACAATTCTAGGATTCTATAACATAGAGAGGCATAGCCGTTTATTTAGTTTATCTGAAATCTCTCATGATGTTCTTATATTTTTTTAGCCCACGAGTTTGTTCTTCACACCAGGAGGTTCATTACCAGAATTTATCCCAAAGCAACAAGAACAGACTCCTCTAATTTTAATCCTCAAGAATTTTGGAATATAGGTTGTCAAATGGGTATGTTACACTGAGTTTTGGCAAAAAGAAGATAATAAATTCATTTTATGAATTAATGAACGACTTATGAAAAGAACTTCCCCAGTAGATTTTTTGACCCCGGGTGTTTTGGGGTCAGGCAATAATGCTGAATCATTGGTTTCAAGAGCTGAAGTTATTCCTAAATGGGTCAGAGAGGGTAAATCTAAGTGGGAATTAGGCACATGGAAGTTAAATTCATGAAGAGTTAGCATGGGAGAGGTAGGGAGAGAAAAAAGAAATAAAAATGGATGTCAGAGGGCAGTGAATATCAAGGTCTTTGCTTGAAAGATTTGCTAAGGGCTTCTTTAAATCAAGTGACTTCTACCTTTTATGCTTTACACCAGTTCTACATTCACAGTACTGAAAAGTGAATGAGATTGCATAGCTTTGTTATTTGTCTTTACCAGACTTTCCTTATTCCAAATTGATTAGCTGTTATCACACAGGTACTAACCATTCAGAAGGTACCAGGTGCAAAGCCCTCTGCTCCTGGATTGCAGCAAGGCTCATAGGTTTGTGGAGAGAGGGGAAGAGTGGGGTTAGGATTGGTGGGTGAGGGGATGTTGGGGAGAGAGAGGATGGTATTACCAGCCTATATGGATGTATTTTTATTTTTATTTTTTTATTAATTTTTTTATTGTTTATTTATTTCTGAGAGAGAGAGATAGAGTGAGAGCTGGGGAAGGGCAGAGAGAGAGGGAGACAGAATCCAAAGTGGGCTCCAGGCTCTGAGCTATCAGCACAGAGCCCAATGTGGGGCTTAAACCCACAAACTGTGAGATCATGACCTGAGCCGAAGTCAGACGCATAACCGACTGAGCCACCTAGGTGTCCCGGATGTATTTTTATATTTTAACAGCAATTATTGCTCTGCCTGTTTTTCCCTTTCTCTTTAAGTGATAACAGTATCCCTTTGGACCTGAAAGTTTATAATATATTTGGTGTCTTTTCTTCTGGCACCTAGTGTGCCGATTTTCTCTATTCTTGTATTTCCTGAATGTCATCTGATCTGTACATTGCTATTCTATAATTTATATTGTATGCCAGCTTGATTTTTAAATCAAAGTTATAATTTAAAAATTAAACTTTGAAACTCACCTTCGTAAATTAATATACACATGGCAGGAAGAAATGCTTAAAAATCAGGAATTATTCTGGCTAATGATGTTTGCTCTTAAAATGTTTAGAGATATAAAATCCATTATTAGGTTTCAGTATATCTTTTAACTGTGTTTATTTAATTGTACCCTCTAATTCCTGACAATATCAAAATACTTTTTGCTCACAGTGGCCTTAAATTTCCAGACACCTGGTCTGCCTATGGATCTTCAAAATGGGAAATTTTTGGATAATGGTGGTTCTGGATATATTTTGAAACCACAGTTCCTAAGAGATATTAAAACACAGTTTAATCCGAATAAATCACCAAACCAGAGTGATCCAGTTACACTTACAATAAGGGTAAGATTAATAGCTTTTACTTGTTATGGTTATTGTATAAGCTGGAGAGTATGCATTAATATTTTGAGTTCTACTAATTTCCTTTAATGTCCTTTAAATTTCAGTTGATCTTTTTACATATTAAAAAGGAGTGGTATTTCAGCACCATTCTGTATCTGAAAATCTTTCTGTGGACTTCTGGTATGAATGATTACCCTGCTTGTGAATAGAAATATTGATGCTGAAATCTTCTCCTCGCCAAAGTTTTTTTATTCCATCATCTTTAGGCATTTAATAATGTGATAGAGAAGTCTGAGTTCAGCCCACTAGTTACCCTGTGGATATGCTACTCTCTTCCTCCTTAACTTCACAGAATTTTACTAAAAGATTTTAGGAGCACCTTGCTTTTCATTAATCTCCAGATTTAGACTTCCACAGCTCAGAAGTTTTGCCCCTTGTCTCTGAATAGTGTTTGGTTAGTACTTAGAAACCAAAAGTATCCATACGCTGTTCATGAGTATCTGCCCGCATGTGTACTAATTCCTGTCAACTCACTTTTTTTTTCTGCCTTTGATTTTCCTCCATATCTGATTTTATTCTTTACTGATTCTAATGTGGATGTGAATTTTTCTTCGGCATCATCGGTTTCTTCCCTTCTAATTTTTATTTACCTCACACTGCTTCCTTTTTATTTCTGTCTGTATCCTAGCCAGCACCCTTTCCCCCTGACTCCTGTCTTGTTATTTCATCTTTTGTTTTATTTATTTATTTATTTTTCAACGTTTATTTATTTTTGGGACAGAGAGAGACAGAGCATGAACGGGGGAGGGGCAGAGAGAGAGGGAGACACAGAATCGGAAACAGGCTCCAGGCTCCGAGCCATCAGCCCAGAGCCGACGCGGGGCTCGAACTCACGGACCGCGAGATCGTGACCTGGCTGAAGTCAGACGCTTAACCGACTGCGCCACCCAGGCGCCCCTCATCTTTTGTTTTATTATATAGTCTGTGTCGTTTTATTGGGATTAAAAGTAGTTGTCTAAAATTTATTGTTTCCATTAGTATAGACTTTTTTGAAAACTTTCTTATTCTTCTATAACCAAAGTGCTATATTTATTTCCTTTTTTAAATGTCACTGAATCATCTGAAAAGCCCCTAGCTTTTTCTGTCCATTTAGTTATAAGCAATTCTATTTTAGATTGTATCTGCACCTGTGGTTTGCAACAAATTGGGTGGGTAGGGCTCTTTAGTTCCTGTCTTTAATTAACTAGTTGCTCCTAGAACCATATGAATCATCTCAGGTTCTTTTTTTTTTTTAAGTTTATTTTATTTACTTTGAGAGAGAGCGTGCACACATGTGTGCTCAGTGGGGGAGGAGCAGAGAGAGAATCCCAACCAAGCTTGGTGCTGTCAGCACAGAGCCCAATGCAGGGATCGATCTCATGAATCATGAGATCATGACCTGAGCTGAAATCAAGAGTAGGACCCTTAATCAACTGAGCCACCTAGCGCCACCCCTCACCCCATCAGGTTTTTTGTGTCTCCTGTTCTCACTCGGGAGTGTGTTGGTTGTGCTGGCTGATGAGAGCTTGCCTTCTCTGGTTCCCTGGCTGTCAGAGTGCAGGAAATGCTATCACCCAGAAGGCATGCCCCCATAAGTCTTCCTCCCTTGGCTCCTTCCTCTACAGTCCTGATGTCATGGGGCTTGGGGGACTATTTTCATCCACTTCAGGCCCTAGCCTTTTTGTCCCAGCTGAGAATGGAAACTTAAGAGATGTTGCCGTTTTCCAGAGATGGAGGTGGAAAGAGAGTATAGCAAAATTGAATGAGGCAGAAATGATCCTGGCCACTGCAGCAGATAGTGGCAGCAAATATATATATACAGTAGCTATATATAGACTATGTAGTAGTTTAAAAGTAGTGCCAAAGTATGTAGTTGACTTTTTTCTTGGTTGTTAGGGATTCTGAGACTCTAAAGTAAGGGCATACTGTAGCTAGGTAGAAACTGCCTTCAGCACCGATGCAGCCCCAAATCAATTAGTTGGCACTCTTTCTAGGATCCAGCAAAATATTGTCCATTAAACTGCCTTTGCAAATATAACTTTGGCATTCTTTTTGTATTTTTTAATACAACAATTTAAAAGATTAGTAAAATTTTCTTTTACTTCTTCGTTATGGTGTTAGCTGGAAAGTATACATTAATATTTTAACTTCTGTGGATTTCCTTTAATGCCTTTTAAATTTCTGTTGATCTCTTCAGCCTCAGTAGGTGGGTGGTATTTCAATCTCTTTCTACATCTGAACCAAGGTCTCCCTGTTGCCTTTTTGCATGAATGAAAAAATGCGAAAGTCTGCATTGTTCTAAACACCTAGTCTAGTAATTGTCATTGCTGTTCCAGTGAGAGAAAGGGATGAATCAGCCGCTTTGTGATCTATTCCTCACAAATCTGCTTACTATGCTGGGCTTTCCTATCTCTTCCTACCGGTCTCTGTCTCAAACGATTCTTTCTTGTTCACATTTGTGGGCTCCTCTTCCTCTACCCAGCTCTGAAATATTTATATTGCTAAGGCTTTTTCTTAATCCTCATCTCAAACTATTCTCCTTGTGTCCTTTTATATACATTCGTGGTTTCAACTGCCAACAATGCCCAAATCTTTAATCTGACTTCATTTCTGGAATGTAAAGGAATATTTTAAATACCCTACTTAGCATCCTTACCTGTTTAATCCCTGTTCTGTCAAACTTAAAAATATTAAAGGCTGAACGCCCCTGCCTGGTCCAATCTTATTTTCTTTAAAGGTCAATGAACTTAGTCGAATTCATTGTGTCAATTAACTCAGCCTACAAAATTGGGAACCATTCCTCTCTTTCCACATCTTTATCAATTACTGTGTTCAATCCATCTCTAAATTTCACTGATCCTACTTCGAAATATCTTCCTTATCCAATCTCTTGATCTGATGCCATATGCTACTTTTTTTTTTTTTTTTTAAGAATTTGTTACCTGTCATCACATTTATTCCTTTGACCTTCTAAGGGGTTTTCACTTAGCCTGTCTCAATCCTCCTGACCCATCTTCCACAAGTGGCCCAGAGAGATTGTGCTCCGTACTAATCTCATCATGCCTACTTAATATTTCTTTATGCTTCCTGCTTGCTTTCTTAGTTGGGGCTTAGCCTAATTCTCCAGCCCCACTTCTCACCACTTCCAGTCTTGTAGCTTTTTCTGTAACCATATGGAAGCCTTTTCTGTCCACATGCTACCTGCATGCATTGCTTATGTTTTTTCCTTTGGCTGGATTATTCTTCCAGCTTTCACCTGCCTGTTGCCTTCACACTTATTTTTCAAGATTTACAGGGTCACTTATTTTTGGAAGTTTTTTTCCTCCACTAAATTAGTTACGCTTCTTTTTGTAGTTTTGTTTTTCCATGACACCCTATACATGCATATACTAGCCATTGTATTATACAGGCATATGTCAGAGATATTGCAGGTTTCATTCCAGACAACCACAATAAAGTGAATATCACAATAAAGCAAGTCAAATGAATCTTTTGGTCTCCCAGAACATATGAAAGTTATGTTTCTACTATACTATAGTCTATTAAGTGTGCAGTAGTATTCTGTCTAAAAAAATGTACGTACCTTAATTAAAAATACTTTGTTGCTAACAAATGCTAACCATCATCTGAGCTTTCAGCAAGTCATAATCTTTTTGCTGGTGGAGGGTCTTGCCTCAATGTTGATGGCTGTTGACTGATCAGGGTGGCAGTTGCTGGAGATTTGGGTAGTGTGGTACTGTTCCATCAGCTAAGTTGATGTAATATTCTAAATCCTTTGTTGTCATTTCAACAATCATCACAGCATCTTCCCCAGGATGAAACTTATCTGTTCAAGTTTTATCATGAGATTGGAGTAATTCAATCACATCTTCAGGCTCCACTGCTGATTGTAATTCTCTTGCTGTCTCCACCACATCTGCAGTTGGAACACACACACATTTATTAGTTTGCTGATTTACATGGGCATGGTTTGTGGCACCCCCAAATAATTACCATAATAATATCAAAGATCACCGAACACAGATCACTATAATAATATAATAATAATAAAAAGGTTTAAAAGTGAGAATTACCGAAATGTGACACAGAAGCATGAAGTGAGCAAATGCTGTTGGAAAACTGGTGCCAATAGACTTGCTCGATGCAGAATTTCCACAAGCCTTCAATTTGTAAAAAATGCAATATCTGCAAAATGGAATAAAATGAAGCTCAATAAAATAAGGTACCCCTGTAATTGTTTATTTACTTGTACTTGTCTTTTTCCCCCACTTGTCTGAAGGCCCTGTAAGGATAAGGACTGTCTCGTTCAAGTCTTACCCCTAGTGCCTGACACAAAGTATATGTTCAATATATGCAAGTTAATTGAATGAATGACTTCTTTTTCAAGTTAAGAATAGTAAAGAGAGCATATGTGCTCTTTGATTGAGAAAGAGAAGATGGAAGATGGCTAGTATGCATGGATGTTTACAAATGCCACCTGTTTGCTTCTGAAGCGTCTCATGTACCGACATAAGTGGCATGATGTTAAACAGGCACGATTAATGATTTTCCCAGGAAACTGCTGCCATAGTCACGTGGGTCTTTCTTGCTTGCTTTGATCATCGTAGGGAGCTTTGTGATTACAACTTGTGCAAATTGGGGAAGGCATGACTCAGGGTTCAAAAGGCATAGTTTTGCCATTTGCTTTATGTCCCTGATAAAGACATTTCAACATTTCTGGTTTAATCTTTGTCATCTCTCAAATTAAGAGTTTCAGATTAGGTCAACCCTTTTCAAACTTATAAAAACAGTGCAACCATTTTCCAAGTTCAAAGTCTGATGCATAAGGCCAATAGATGAAAGCAGAGGTGCTCTTGTTGACCACTAAAGGTCTTCTGTTTGACATTTGTCTTCTGTGGTGGCCCCTGAAAGGGCTTCTGTGAATCAGAGTGTAAAAATTATTTGAATAATAGTTTCTAAATTCTCTGTCAGTTCTCATATTCAATTATTATTATTATTTTTAGTGAGATGATTTTTTTTTTTTTTTGGTGTGATGTGCACTTAAAAGCCGAACTTTTCCATATCGGCAAGGGTCTATTACCTGCAGAGGGGATATTCAGCTGGTAGACTCTCGTGTCAGTGTGCTAGTTGTTTATGGCCAATGTTCTGCCTAGCTAACCTGGTGTCTAATTTATGCTGGTCGATCAATGCCCATTCCATACTAGTTGTTAAACATTTGCACAGTCACCCTGGTTTCCAGCTAATGTTTAAATGTGTGGATGTAGGAGAGGAAAAATTACACATTGGCACTTTTTCTGTTTCTTTTTTTTCTCTTCCTCCTTTCCTTCCTTCTTTCATTCTTATTGAAACTTATTTATTTGTTCCTGTTCATTATAATCTTCAGAAATTAAAATTTTGCCTCAATTTTTATGTTAGTACATTTTACAAATGAATACACTTGGATAATTGTCTTTTGTTTGGACTTTGCTCCTTAAAGTAAGACAAAACTTAGCTTCAACAGTTAGTTTGACTAATAAAAGGTTAAATAAAACTATGATTAGTTTAAGTGTTCTGATACCCAGTTCTTAATATACATATGAAATCATTGATTTTGTCAGACTCAGGTTAGTTATGATAATATTGACAACAAGAGATAATATAAGATTTTGTGATAAATTATCCAAACATATAAATTATACTATCAAGAATGCTATCATAGGAAATTATGCAGTGTTTTTTCTTACATTTCAGAAGTAGTATTAATATTGTTTCTAATTTTTGGCTGTAGACAGACAATATGAATTTCAAAATGGTTCATGTTATCAGAGTACTTCGGCCTGATTTACAGTAGACTGTGATTATAACAATATTTTTAAGCAATGGCTTTTAACAGCCGTAAAATACCTTATTTGATTTATTTTATTTTATTTTTTAACATCTATTGATTTTTTGAGAGAGAGAAAGAGCTCAAGCAGGAGAGGGGGAGAGAGAGAGGGGACAGAGGGTCTGAAGCAGACTCTGTGCTGACAGCAGGGAGCCCGATATAGGGCTCAAACTCATGACCGTGAGATCATGACCTGAGCCAAAATCAAGAGTCAGACGCTTAACTGACTGAGCCACCCGGCACCCCCAAAACAGATACTTTAAAAATAAAAATATACGTGAACTATAAAACTCAGTGTGAATTCTACTATAATTATATAGTGAAATTAGAATAATGTAGACATATTCCTAGTATTTACCTATTGACGCTTGAGG
This sequence comes from Prionailurus viverrinus, assembly GCF_022837055.1. Lineage (NCBI taxonomy): Eukaryota > Metazoa > Chordata > Mammalia > Carnivora > Felidae > Prionailurus > Prionailurus viverrinus. The sequence goes on along the minus strand of NC_062567.1, from coordinate 48,863,979 downwards.
ATAAAAGGGTTAAAGTTTAAAATATACACTATATTCCACTCTTAATTTTTTTGTGGGAACTGAGAGTCTATAATCTTTTCTGAAATACATGTTTTATTTGCAAATTACATGACCGTACAGTTTGATATCCTGCTAAATTTCTGTGTTCAAATACTTTTGTGCAGCTCATCAGTGGTATCCAGTTACCTCCCAGTAACCATTCATCATCTAACAAAGCTGATGCATTAGTGATTCTAGAACTTTTTGGTGTTCCAAATGATCAAACGAAACAGCAGACTCGTGTCATTAAAAGAAATGGTGAGCTCCTAACATATTTTATTGAACTTCTACTAGATTTCTTGCTGGAAAGCTTATAATTTGTCTATTGATAGAGTTTTGAGACATATTTATTATTCATAAGGCAAGGGCTTTGCATTAGGTTTAAGGTGACCAAAGTGTTATATACAGCAAAAACAATCTGATAATGATTCAATGTATTGTTCAGATATATTTTCAGATTACAGATACAAAAATTTATCTGGTCTGAAAATTGCTGCTTTTTTTTTAAAGTTTATTTATTTATTTTGAGAGAGAGTGTGAGCAGGGTAGGAACAAAGAGAGAGAGGGAGAATCCCAGGCAAACTCCATGCTATCAGTGCAGAGCCCGATGTGGGGCTTGAACCCACAAAAAAATGAGATCATGACCTCAGCTGAAATCAAGAGTCGAATGCTTAACCAACTGAGCCACCCAGGCACCTGAAATTACTGCTTTTTTACACTTTGACCTCCTTTTTATGTACCATATTGCTGAATTCAAGAGGCATTTTGATGGCTGCAAAGCTGCTTAGCTTCTAGCCTTTGTGTAAAATAAAGAATGTACGATTGTTCTGATACAGCATGTTACCCATTTTTACTTCGCTGTTTGAATTATTTTAGATCAAAGGTCTGTGGCTTCTGGCTCTGGCTAAAGATGCCATAGAAACCCACTCATACAATATTTGGATTCATAATTCAGTCATTTTTGCCAGAAGGGAAATGTAGAAATGGAAGTGACTTGGGTAAGATTTTCAGTTCCACAATCCTGTGATATTTTATGTAATACAGTACTGATGTTGTCACTTCTTGGTTGAGTTTGAAACCATTAAGGACATTACAGTGTAGATTCCTGGGATTGATCTTTTAGTCAGGATCACCTTGGAGGAGACCTTGGAACTGATTCTTGAGTCTGTAATTTTCTTTGAGTGGGTATTCCCAAAGTATAGTGGGCTTCATTTCAGAGTCTGAAAGTACATACCAGATTAAATGGCACTGACAGAAAAACAGGTGCAGTTTTAACACTCTTTTTTTTTTTCTTGGGTGGGTAATATCCAGTAATATACACCATCTGCCCCCTGCACTGACACCCCAAATACTCTTCCAGTGTGGCCCCTCATGCAAAGGGCATGGAAAAAAGATGTGGGGAGTTTTGGTTACTTCATCATAGGTCGTCGATGGGAAGGGATATTGGTGATGACCTGCCGCCTTATTTGTCGTTCCTCAGAGCTGAAGGCACATTACAATGGATTTGTCAAGAAATGGTAGCTGCTTATGTCAGGAAGCTTATAGTAACCTACCTCTTGTTCTCTTCATCCCCATACTTGAATCTTCATGGCAAGATACACAGAACATTTATTTATACAGCACACCCCTCATAATGTGTTTCTAGCTCCCATTAGAATTTAGATTACGTCCTGGGTTTTATGGAAATATTCCTGTGAAATTAAATTTGGTGTATCTAACATTACTGAGCCTGTTTTATTAGAAGTCTGATGCTAAATATCAAAAACTTAAGATCTACACTTATTAAAGATATTATTATTTATGTATGTCCCAACTAACTCTATTTTAGATAGTTTTCAGTTCAGTATGGGACATGAGATACAATAAAACTATCACGATAGTCATTAGTGTTTTTTTTTTTAAGTTTATTTCTTTATTTGAGATAGAACGAGAGCATGCAGGGGAGGGGAAGAGGGAGAGAGAGAGAGAGCAGAGAGAGACAGAGAGAGAATGAATTCCAAGCAGGATCTGCACTGTCAGCCAGACACAGAGTTCGAACTCACGAACTGTGACATTACGACCTGAGTCAAACGCTTGACCGACTGAGCCCCCAGGTGCCCCAAGTCATTAGTGTATTAAGGAAAGTACAGAGAATTGTAGTGGAAGGGGCACATTTGGAGATGGTTTTGGAGAATGAATAGGATTTTTTTCCCAGAGATTGTGGATGAAAGCATTGCAGGCAAAAGGAATAATATGCACGCTAAAACCTGGAGAAGACTAACTTCAAACACACTAGGTGAAAGTACTGAAGTTTAAAATGGGTGAAGTACAGGGTACTTAAGAGGGATTAGTATGAGATAAAATATAAAAGTTAGGTTGGGAATGGTCATGGAAAATCATGAGAGCCATGATGAGGTGTTAGGTACTTCCTTTTCTGTATTGTATGTAGAAAATGAATAGAGTTAAAACTCTTAAGCAGGGATATAACACTAATATAGTTGAGCTTTAAGGAGATTATTTCTACAGATTAGGTAGGAAGACGTGTATGTGGGGGAAATGAGGAATACAAAATAGAGTCAGGATATGATTTCATGGCTAGAGGATGGGGAATTCAGGCCAAAGAAGGCACATGCATCAGAAAAGCAATGGAGGACTTACGTGAGGAAGACTAGCGGGAGTAAAAGTCTAGAAAGCTGGACAAAGGGGGATACTAAGGTGGCTTAGCTGCTAGAGTAATTGTGGTGTAATAAGAGACATGAGAGTGGAAGGAAAAAGATCATATTTGGGTATGGTGTGGAAGAAATTCTTCAGTTTTGGTCATGCCAGAGAAAACTGTAACTATCAAATTTGGTATCCTGATTTACTTCCCTTCTTTCCTCCTTCCTTTTCTTTCTTTCTTTCTTTCTTTCTTTCTTTCTTCCTTTCTTTCTTTCTTTCTTTCTTTCTTTCTTTCTTTCTTTCTCTTTCACAAATAAAAAGACCTTCTCATAGAATACATATGATATATGTGAGACAGAGAAAGGGAGACTGTTTATAGTGAATTAGGGTTGGAGGAGGAAGATAAGTCAGTATAAGAATTTTGTGCAGACATTTTGCAGTGTCTATGAAGAACTGACTCTTAGACCTGCTCCTGTACTCTATGGAGTTTTCTCTTTTCTTTTTTTTAAATTAACTTATTTATTTTGAGTTAGAGAGCATGAGTAGGGGAGGGGCAGAGAGAATGGGGGACAGAGGATCTGAAGCAGACTCTGTGCTGATAGTGGAGAACCTGATGTGGGACTCGAACTCATGAACCATGAGATCATGACCTGAGCCGAAATCAAGAGTTGAACACTTCACTGACCGAGCCACCCAGGTGTCCCAGAATTATTTCCTTTCTTAAGGCAAGGTAATACATTCATTATACCCACGTGAGTCAATTGGTTTAATATTTTCATGGGCATAGACAGTATTCTGGATCACTCTCAGGTAAATGTGTGCTTGTTGACCACAGATGTACCACAGAAAACAAATTCTTTACAATTTGTGACAAATTAGTCACAAATTCTTTAATGCTTCTGGAAGGGTGACCTAAAGAGCAAAACCTATTGACATAGCAGGCATAACATTACCTTTGTACATGAAAACAATACATATTATTTCACCCTGAACCTTTGAGTCTTTATTAAGTAGATTTTATATTTTATCTGGATGTGAATTTCTTTTTAAATTTTTATTTATTTTGGGGAGACAGAGAGACAGAGTGCAAACAGGGGAGGGGCAGAGACAGAGGGAGACACAGAATCTGAAGCAGGCTCCAGGCTCTGAGCTCCAAGCTGTCAGCACAGAGCCTGATGCAGGGCTTGAGCCCACAAAGCATGGGATCATGACCTGGGCTGAAGTCGGACACTTAACTGACTGAGCCACCCAGGGCCCCCGGATGTGAATTTGATTCCTTTAAATTACACTTAAGAATTGGATGATTTGGGTCATATTGTGATGGATTTCTTTTTTGGCAAGATTGTTGTTTGGAATGATTTATTTTGCTAGAGATCTAACTTACTCATCAACTTGGGACTTTAAAGTGAGCACTTAGTCAAAAGAAGGATCAAAGGCTGGCTTTGGAGCACTTAGCTCTTAGGCCAACAACTGTCTATGGGGTTCTTCCCATAATAGGAACTGCTATAGAAAAATTATGTTATTTAATGTATTTGTTACTGAAATGCCCAAACATAGCATTCATGTTGCCTAATGAAACATTTCTGCTCTGAAATCAGACTCCATTTGTTTGAATTCCTGTCCTGCCACTTAATGACTATGTATGTGAAACCCTGAGGAAGTTGTGTAACATATTTCTGGCTCAGTTTTCTCATCCGTAAATATGGGTTGTAATAACCCTGATGGGTTTGTGGTAAGAATTAAATGACATTATCTACTTAAAGTTCTTATATTGCCCAGCAATACTAAAGACCCAATAATTATTGCTACTGTCATTATTATTCCTTTCTCATTGGATGAGTGAAAAATTCAAGTGCTCTAAAACATAAGCTATTAACATTACTAAGTGTTGAAAAGAAAAATTTCAGAGAACAGCTATTATGTATTATTCCCTAAAGAACACGTCTATGATTCTTTGATTATATCTTCCTTTATCTTTCAGCTTTTAGTCCAAGATGGAATGAAACGTTCACATTTATTATTCAAGTGCCAGAATTGGCATTGATGCGTTTTGTTGTTGAAAGTCAAGGTTTAATAACTGGAAATGAATTTCTTGGCCAATATACTTTACCAGTTTTAAGCATGAACAAAGGTAATATTCCTAAAAGTAACAGGATTGTGATACCAATTATAATTTAAATTTACCAAAGACACACATTGATATACCAAATAGCTCTATTCGTAAGAGTCAGATGTAAAGGAAATTTTATGAATTGACACACATTTTCTCTCAGTGGAATTATAGAAATGTGTTTCACATGGAAGGTGGGGTTGTGGTCTGGGATTGCTGGGAAGACAAATTAGACCAACTTGGTATGTATGAGCATTTCTTTACGTGGATCATCGCTCTTTTGTTTCAATTAAGAGTAGTCATGACTACCACAAAGAAATAAAGGATGGGAATCAAAGAGAAGGGACAAGCAGTGACTCATTCTTCTACCCAAGGAGAGACTGGGAACCCAAGACAATCCCTTCTTGACTCTTTTCAGGGCTGCCTTTATGTTGTAGTCAGCTTGCTGGGGTGATTTATACTCTGCCCCCAATTACCTCCTCCCAACGTGTTTGTGTTTACTTCTCTAACACCATCTGAGCTGTACCTTGGAAACAGAGTCTGAAGCAGAAGGGTGGTGGCTAATTTAGCACATTGCACTTTGAGAGAGAAGAAGTGTGAGCTGTGTGTTCAGCGTTAGGCAGTAAGAAGTCAAAATAGAAGCTTCAAATATTTTATAGTTTGTGCGGAATTAACACGCAAGATGAATATAACTATGCTGTCATAGTTTTTACCTATGCTTAGTAAAGATAATGTTCTTTCTCAGCAGCTCTGTCGGGAACACTGCTAATTTATCTTTATTGTTCTAATTAGCTCTGATTCCTTTTGCAGGTTACCGTCGTGTTCCTCTGTTTTCCAAAATGGGCGAGAGTCTTGAGCCTGCCTCACTGTTTGTTTACATTTGGTACGTCAGATAGCAATTAATAGCACCTGACATATCATTAGCTATACATCGTAATAAAACAGCCAAAATGAATGTCTATCTTTTTTTTTAACATGAAGCAAAATAATTATTTGCAAAAACAGAAATATTGAGCAAGTTCACCTGTAACGCGCAAAATAGAATGGTGGAAAAAGGAGAACCAAACCTTCAGAGGTTCGCAACAGTGTGTCATTCTTGTCAGCCAGATTTTCCTGTTCCTCTATTGCTGAAGCTGCTCTTGCCACCTGCTTGTATCATTTTAAATTGGTAGAATTTACAAGCTCTTAAAATATGTCTGATTATATAAGATATGTTGGCAAATATTTATCAGTAAAAAGAAATGTGAAATCTAAGAGTGTTTTAACTTCTTGACACCCACTACTGCAAGTGGTAGTGAAAAGGAATTAGATTCCCAGGTGCTTTGTGCCCTTTTATATCCTAGACAGTAATTAGCCCCTGCTTTCTCGAGCTAGTTCTTAGATGCTGTGCATTGGATTTGGTACCCTGTAATTACACAGACATTTTTATGAGTGTATATGAAATTGATTTGCAGTCAAATGGAATTCAATCTCCATACCTGTAAAAGAGATCTACTACGTGGGCTTCTAGGCTTGCATCTCTGAATTAACCCACAATGTTTCTGAATCTGTGCTAAATGTACTTTGAAGGTTGTCTCTTGGTCAGAGATGGGATTCCTATGCTATTTCATAGGCTGGGCTTCTCACCATCAGCAGGATTTTGATTTACTAAATGATATATGGAGAATAATACAGTTTCTTATGAACTCTTCTTCAAAAAACAGGCATATTAATACTTACCCTACTGCATTGTTGCATGGAGTGAGGCGAAAGTACCTAGCACAATTTTCGACTGATTAGGGGACCCTGATAGGTATTTGTTGAAATTAAATCTGAACTTATAACTAAAATCACAAATGATGGTTTGAGGTGTTTACTAATGCATTATCTCTTGCTGGCTAGAAAAATAAAAAATAACCCATTTACCATATTTTACTACTATGACTTACCCTCAAAACCAAATATTTAAAATAATAATGCCACCGGGAATTCAAATACTGAAGCCATAAGCAGTAAGAACTGTCCCAGTACATCATCATCAAGATGCTCTCTTATACAGTTTCTAGATTTAAGAGTGGGGTACACTCTTCCCCATAGGGAGGCACAGCCACTTCCCAGAGGGATGCTTTTTATTTTGCTAGATAAGAAAAAGATCTTGTTTAAAACACCTATTGTCCAGAATATTAGCGGGTGAGATATTCAGCCCATTGGCCCAAGGCTTTAACCTTTTCTAAACTCCTAAAGCCTTTTGAAGATCTGGAATTCCATGAGATTTAAAGACTGATCAGGTGAGTTAGGCAAGAGTTCACTAATTCTACAGGAGTATAAACTTCTATTTCTTGTTTATACCACCAAGATTTGAAATGAGGGAGAAAAAAAGATATATGTATTTTTTTTTCTCACTTTTTCTTCAGGTACTAATTAAATTCAGCTCACTAACTTTGAAGACCAAATCCTTCATTTTCAGTATCCCCACTCTACATCAGATAGGCATTTTTGAAAGGAAGCATTTAGATTATTTTATTTCCTGTCCAATAATCTTATAATACCCTTAAACATCTTTGGTTCCATTTTTTGTGTACATTATTTATCATTTACTTTCCTTTTGAATTGTACTGGAATGTTATTATTATTGTTCTTGTTACTACTACTACTATTATTATTATTATTAATTTTCTCACAATAGAAACTACCATAGAAACTCCAGAGCCAGGGAATGTTCTCACTTTAGAGAACGTTGGGAATGATGTGAGAAGCCAGCTTTGACTCATACTGTCTAGGCATAATTCACTTGCAGGAAAAAATAGTGTTGGTGAGGGGAAGGAAACAGAATGAAAGGGCTAAATGAGCCCTTGGGCTGTGGCAACAGATTACCTCTTAAACTCTTAGGGGAAATGTCAGTTCCTCAGAGAAGCTGTCTACAATCTTTTAGTCTAGGTCATGTTTTTTGGAGTACATTTCCATACAACTGACAAAATGATAGCCAGGAACTGCTGTGGCACTATCAGGTAGGCCCTGTCATTGGTAGGAGCTTACCTGACGCTTACAGTTTGGCAATAGTGTCCTGTTGACCATGACTGACTTCACAGAACAACACCAGACAAGGACACTCTGTGACTACAATGGGTCAAGAAAAAAACAAGATTACTTTGTAACCATGACTAAACACGTGAATATTGTCCAAAAACAAAAATGCCAAATATCTTCCTATCCTGGCTAACATGAATGGCTGTTGATTCTTTACCAATTATACCTTTTGCCTTGATTTATTCTTTTTATCTTATGGATGAGATTTATTCCAATCATAGAATTGCCCCCAATTGTTGACAACATCCAATGCAGAGGAGAGCCCTACTTCCTTGAAGCCCCTCACAAACCATCTAACACAAGCCTAAATCCAGTATTAAGTGCTCTTCAATATCCTATCACTGAGTTGCTCCATGGTTCCCCATTTGTGCATCTCTTTCATTACAACAAGCATAAACCCAACTGTATGTGTTCCTGGTGATCTTTGGCTGGAGGGCACAGACATAAACTTGGCTTCTCCTTCTGTAACATGTACTGCCATATAGTGATCAGTGCGACAGGAAAGTTTTGTTATGTTGTTGATTGTGACATTTTCTCTTTTTTTAATGCTTGTGGTTGTTTAGGGCCTCAGATAGAAAACAGAAAGAGCACAATCTCCCCATTTAGACTTACTCTGACTTTTGTTTGAGAGATGGTGGCCACTGGAGGCCAATGATGCTGGTTGCTGAGGAGTGAAGTTGCTCTATCTCTTAAAGAAATGTAGAGAAGCTCCCTGGAGCCATAAAAAGAGGTCTTTATTGTAATTTTGTGTAGTACATTGTGCTTCTGAGGGATACAGACAATGCACCCAAGATAGTACCTCCAAAGGTTGCAGTTAAAACCTTTATGTAAATTTCAAGGAATATTTGGGAGCCCCAGTGATAAGAAGCTCACGTTGTGGATTGGTATACAGAGAATGGAATCACTTTCAGCGAAGGCTTTATGGACTTGAACAATGAACATTTTATTGGGACAATACATGAATTTCATTTTGCAGAAGTAATTAAGATTCCATAGTCTTGGTGCTATATAAACGTTTGTTAAATTGCATTTATTTCAAAGTAATAACCCCCTAGAAATATTTGCACCAACAAAAGATTCTTATGATGCATTTTTGATTCTTAGACCATGAATTTGAGGTCTCTGTATAACTAGAGCACACATTTTTACCAGCTATTAGAAATCTCCATTTCAAACATCAAAGGGATGGATTAAAGTGGTGTTTGAATTTATGATAGATTGGAATCTATGTGTCTTATATAGTTACACACCAGCCCAACACCTGGTGGTAGTTGGGGGAGAGTTGATGTTAAATGCCTTAACAACTTACACATTTTCAGCAACACATGCCCTCTTTCTACTGTCCATGTGTAAACAGTTTAACTTTCACACTTCCAGTCCTCTTTCCTGTTCTTCTCCCAGGACAGTTACTTTTCTAACATGAGACATATCTGTAGCATCAGCAGTACCTAACATATGCTGATATTAAACATAAATTAACCTAAATCCTTTCAGCAATCCTATATTTTACTGTTAACAAAAGAACCCCAAGACATTAAACTTGTCCAGGGTCTACAGTAAATGCCAGAATCTAGGTTACTGGTCCAGGGAAGTCTGTGAAAAAAAAAATAATAATGCATTGGTTACATCACACAATATACAAAAATTAACTCAAAATGGATTAGAGATCTAAATGTCAAACTATGAAATTAAAACAAAAACTATTAACCTTTTAGAAGAAAGCAGATAGAATATTCTTATAACTTTGGGGTAGGCAAGGGTCTGTTGGAACATTAAAGCATGACATATAAAAGAGATGGTAAGTTGGACCTCACTTAAAAAGAAAAGAACTTTTGCTTTTTGAAATACAAAAATGAAAAGGCAATTTACAGAATGGGACAAAATATTAGTTTTAATTTTATTTTTATTTTTTTAATTTACATCCAAGTTAGCATATAGTACAACAATGATTTCAAGAGTAGATTCCTTAGTGCCCCTTACACATTTAGCCTATCCACCCTCCCACAACACCTCCAGTAACCCTCAGTTTGTGTTCCATATTTATGAGTCTCTTCTGTTTTGTCCCCCTCCCTGTTTTTATATTATTTTTATTTCCCTTCCCTTATGTTCATCTGTTTTGTCTCTTAAAGTCCTCATATGAGTGAAGTCATATGATACTTGTCTTTCTCTGGCTAATTTCACTTAGCATAATACCCTCTAGTTCCATCCATATAGTTCCAAATGGCAAGATTTCATTCTTTTTGATTGCTGAGTAATACTCCATTGTATATATGTACCACCTCTTCTTTATCCATTCATCCATCGATGGACATTTGGGCTCTTTCCATACTTTGGCTACTGTTGATGGTGCTGCTATAAACATTGGGGTGCACGCGTCCCTTCAACACAGCACACCTATATCCCTTGGATAAATGCCAAGTAGTGCAATTGCTGGGTCGTAGGGTAGTTCTATTTTTGGTATTTTGAGGAACCTCCATACTTTTTTCCAGAGTGGCTGTACCAGCTTGCATTCCCACCAACAATACAAAAGAGATCCTCTTTCTCCACATCCTCACCAACATCTGTTGTTGCCTGAGTTGTTAATGTTAGCCATTCTGATGGGTGAGGAGATATCTCATTGTGATTTTGATTTGTATTTCCCTGATGATGAGTGAAGTTGAGCATTTTTTCATGTGTCAGTTGTCCATCTGGCTGTCTTCTTTGGAGAAGTGTCTATTCATGTCTTTTGCCTGTTTCCATTGGGTGTTCTTTCCTGCTTTGTCAAAGATTAGTTGGCCATACGTTTGTGGCTCCATTTGTGTGTTCTCTATTCTGTTCCATTGATCTGAGTGTCTGTTCTTGTGCCAGTACCATGCTGTCTTGATGATTACAGCTTTGTAGTATAGCTTGGAAGTCTGGGATTGTGATGCCTCCTACTTTGGTTCTCTTTTTCAAGATTGCTTTGGCTATTCAGGTCTTTTGGTATTCTGGTTCCATACAAATTTTAGGATTATTTGTTCTAGCTCTGTGAAGAATGCTGGTGTTATTTTGATAGGGATTGCATTGAATATGTAGACTGCTTTGGGTAGTATCTACATTTTGGAAATACTTGTTCTTCCTATCCCAGAGCATGGAATCTTTTTCCATTTTTTTGTATCTTCTTCAATTTCTTTCATAAGCTTTCCATAGTTTTCAGTGTATAGATTTTTCACTTCTTTGGTTAGATTTATTCCTAGGTATTTTATGGGTTTTGGCGCAACTGTAAATGGGATCGATTCCTTGTTTCTCTTTCTGTTGCTTCATTGTTGGTGAATAGGAATGCAACCAATTTCTGTGCGTTGATTTTATATCCTGCAACTTTGCTGAATTCATGAATCAGTTCTAGCAGTTTTTTGGTGGCATCTTTTGGGTTTTCCATATAGAGTATCATGTCATCTGTGAAGAGGGAAAGTTTCATCTCCTTCTGGCCAGTTTGGATACCTTTTATTTCTTTGTGTTGTCTGATTGCAGAGGCTAAGACTTCCAATACTATGTTGAATAACAGTGGTGAGAGTGGACATCCCTGCCTTTTCCTGACCTTAGGGGGAAAGCTCTCAGTTTTTCCCTATTGAGGATGATATTAGCATTGGGTCATTCATATATGGCTTTTATGATCTCAAGGTATGATCCTTCTATCCCTACTTTCTTGTGGGTTTTTATCAAGAAAGGATGCTGTATTTTGTCAAATGCTTTCTCTGCATCTATTGAGAGGATCATATGATTCTTGTCCTTTCTTTTATTGATGTGATGAATCACATTGATTGTTTTGCGGATATTGAACCAGCCCTGCATCCCAGGTATAAATCCCACTTGGTCGTGGTGAATAATTTTTTTAATGTATTGTTGGATCTAGTTGGCTAATATCTTGTTCAGGATTTTTGCATCCATGTTCATCAGGGAAATTGGTCTATAGTTCTCCTTTTTAGTGGGGTCTCTGTCTGGTTTTGGAATCAGGGTAATGCTGGATTCATGCTGGCTTCATAGAAAGAGTTTGGAAGTTTTCTTTCCATTTGTATTTTTTGGAACACCTTGAAGAGAATAGGTGTTAACTCTTCCTTAAATGTTTGGTAGAATTCCCCTGGAAAGCCATTTGGCCCTGGACTCTTGTTTTTTGGGAGATTTTTGATTACTAATTCAATTTCCTTACTGGTTATGGGTCTGTTCAAATTTTCTGTTTCTTCCTGTTTCTGTTTTGTTAGTGTATGTTTCTAGGAATTTGTCCATTCCTTCTAGATTTCCCATTTTATTGGCATATAATTGCTCATAATCTCTTAGTTTTTTTTTTTTTATTTCTGCTGTGTTGGCTGTGTACTCTCCTCTTTCATTCTTGATTTTATTTGTTTGGGTCCTTTTTCTTTTTAAAAAAATTTTTAACTGTTTTTTAATTTATTTTTGAGACAAAGGATGATCAGGGGTAGGAGCAGAGAGAGAAGGAGACACAGAATCTGAAGCAGGCTCCAGGTTCTGAGGTGTCAGCACAGAGCCCAATATGGGGCTCGAACTCACAGACCGTGAGGTCATGACCTGAGCTGAAGCCGGATGCTTAATCGACTGAGCCACCCAGGCTCCCCTTTTCCTTTTTCTTTTTGATCAAACTGGCTAGTGGTTTATCAATTTTGTTAATTCTTTCAAAGAACCAGCTTCTGGTTTCATTGATCCGTTCTACAGGGTTTTTTTTTTGGTTTTGATAGCATTAATTTCTGGTCTAATCTTTATTGTTTCCTGTCTGCTGCTGTTTTTGGGTTTTATTTGCTGTTCTTTTTCCAGCCCTTTAAGGTGTAAGATTAGGTTGTGTATCTGAGATCTTTCTTCCTTCTTTAGGAAGGCCTGGATTGCTATATGTATGTATGTATATATATATATATATATATATATATATATATATATATATATATTGCTCTTATGACCACCTTTGCAGTGTTCCAGAAGTTTTGGGTTGTGGTGTTATCATTTTCATTGGCTTCCATGAACTTTTAAATTTCTTGTTTAACTTCTTAGTTAGCCCATTCATTCTTTAGTAGGATGTTCTTTAGTCTCCAAGTATTTGTTACCTTTCCAAATTTTTTCTTGTGGTTGATTTCGAGTTTCGTAACGTTGTGGTCTGAAAATACATACGGTATGATCTCAATCTTTTTGTTGGCATATAATGGCCAGTATATGGTCTATTCTGGAGAATGTTCCATGTGCACTGAAGAATGTATATTCTGCTGCTTTAGGATGAAATGTTCTGAATATATCTGTTAAGTCCATCTGGTCCAGTGTGTCATTCAAAGCCATTGTTTCCTTATTGATTTTTTGATTAGATGATCTTTTCTTTGCTGTAAGTGAGGTGTTGAAGTCTCCTACTATTATGGTATTACTATCAATGAGATTCCTTATGTTTGTGATTAATTGATTTATATATTTGGGTGCTCTAACATTTGACGCATAAATGTTTACAATTGTTAGGTCTTCTTGGTGGATAGACCCCTTGATTATGATATAATGCCCTTCTGCATCTCTTGATACAGTCTTTATATTAAAGTCTAGATTGTCTGATACAAGTATGGCTACTCCAGCTTTCTTTTGTTGACCATTAGCATGATAGATGGTTCTCTATCTCCTTATTTTCAATCTGAAGGTGTGTTTAGGTCTAAAGTGGGTCTCTTGTAAACAGCATATAGATGGATCTTGTGTTCTTATCCATTCTGTTACCCTATGTCTTTTGATTGGAGCATTGGGTCCATTGATGTTTAGACTGAATACTGAAAGATATGAATTTATTGCCATTATGATGCTTGTAGAATTGGAGTTTCTGATGGTGTTCTCTGGTCCTTTCTAGTCTTTGTTGCTTTTGGTCTTTTTTATTTCATTTTTATTTTTTTGTCCTTTCTCCCCTCAGAGAGTCCCCCCTAAAATTTCTTGCGGGACTGGTTTAGTGGTCACAAACTCCTTTAATTTTTGTTTGTCTGGGAAGCTTTTAACCTCTCCTATTTTGAATGATAGCCTTGCTGGATAAAGAATTCTTGGCTGCATATTTTTCTGATTCAGCACACTGACTATATCCTGCCACTCCTTTCTGGCCTGCCAAGTTTCTGTGCCAGGTCTGCTGCAAACCTGATCTGTCTTCTCTTGTAGGTTAGAGGCCTTTTTTCCCCTTGCTGCTTTCATGATTCTCTCCTTGCCTGAGTATTTTGTGAATTTGACAATGATATGCCTTGTTGATGGTCGGTTTTTGTTGAATCTAATGGGGGTCCTCTGTGCTTCCTGGATTTTGATGTCTGTGTCTTTCCCCAGGTTAGGAAAGTTTTCCCCTATGATTTGCTCACATAACCCTTCTACCCCTATCTCTCTCTCTTCCTCTTCTGAGACCCCTATGATTCTGATGTTTTTCCTTTTTAATGAGTCAGTGATTTCTCTAATTCTTAAATCGTGCTCTTTTGTCTTAATCTTCCTCTTTTTTCTGCTTCATTATTCTCTATAAGTTTGTCTTCTATATCACTGATTCTCTTTCTTCCTCATCCATCCTTGCTGCCGCAGCATCCACCCATGATTGCAGCTCAGTTATAGCATTTTTTTTTTCATTCTGAGTATTTTTACTTCTTTTATCTCTGCAGAAAGGGAGTCTAATCTATTTTCAACTCCAGCTCGTGTTCTTATTATCGTGATTCTAAATTCTGGTTCAGACATCTTGCTTGTATCTGTGTTCGTTCTATCCCTGGCTGTCATTTCTTCGTGCTCTTTCTTTTGGGGTGAATTCCTTTGTTTTGTCATTTTTAAGGGAGAAAAGGAATTAATGAGGTAGAAAAATTAAAATAAAAAAACTAAAATTAAAAAAAAATATTAAAATTAAACACACATACACACACAAATGGAATAAATGATGCTAGATCCTAGGTGTGTTTTGGTCTACGTGTTGAAAGTGGTTTGACAGATTAGAGAAAACGGGGGGAAAAAAAGGAAATCGTTTGAGGATTTGAAGAAATGAATACACTGAAGTAGACGCAAATGAGATGATGGGAGTAAAATAGAATATGAAAAAATTTACACAAAAGTAAAGGATATAGTAGCAAAAATTAAATAAAAATATTTTTAATAAAAATTACACATAAAAATGAATTTTTTCTCTCTCTGTACTTAAGAAAAAGAAAAGAAACAAAAAAATGAAAAAAAAAGGAAATCGTTTGAAAATTTGAAAAAGTGAATACACTGTAGTAGACTAAAATAAAATAATGGAAGTAAAATAGAATTTGAAAAAATTTACATAAAAACAAAACATACAGTAAAAAAATAAAGAAAAATATTTCTGATGGAAATTGAAAGTAAAAATGAAATTTTTTCTTTCTGCATTCAAGAAAAAGAAAAACAAAAAAGAGATAAAAAAGGAAATCGTTTGAAAATTTGGAAAAGTGAATACACTGAAGTAGACTAACATAAAATTATAGAAGTAAAATAGAATTTGAAAAAATTTACACAAAAATCAAAAATATCATAAAAAAATTAAAAATATTTTTAATCAAAATCTAAAATAAAAATAATTTTTTTCTCTTTCTGTATTCAAGAAAAAGAAGTGAAAAAGAGAAAAAAAAGAAAGAGAATTGAATAGATGGAGCTGCTAACAGATTGAAATAGGACTGAAATTACTTCGTTTTCCCCTAGAAATCAGACTATGAAGCACTTTATTGTCAATGAACTAAGCAGGCGGTCAGACTTGTGTTCTTGAAGAGCGAGGTTGGCCCAGTTGTGCAGGGCTCTGTTATTGCTCCATTCTCCACTAGATGGCACCGCTAGCCTACTGGGGTGGATTGTTGGGGTACTTGTCGATGCGCATGCGCGGGAGCGGTGAAAAATGGCGTCCCCCAGCCACCCAGACTGTTCTCCCGAATCAGCAATCGCGCACCCGTCCTCCGTTTTCAGCTCTCGTCCATTCCTTGCTTTTCCACACTCCGTGACCAAGCCCTAGGCAGTACCTCTCTCCCGAGTTTTGTCTCAGATGTGGCTGTTTTCCCCGGTCCCTTACTTCCAAAGGACTGCGGCTTTGACCCGTTCTGCCCCTCTGCGGGAGGGTCTCACCGAGCAATGGCCGAATGAGCAATGGACGAATGTCAGCTGCACCCAGGAATGCTTGCTGGACCCTGCTGTTGCCAGTGCCCCGAGACTGGGGCCAGGTGCCAGCTGCCGCAGAAAAAGTTTGCGAGACAGTGTTAGCAGCAGCTTTTCAGGGATTATGGAAAATCACCACACACATTTGGCACCAGGCTTCACCCTCAACGACCTTGTTCCAGCACCAGGGAATGTGGCTGTTCTCTGGGGTCTGCAGGGACCAGGTGGCTTCAACAGTCCATACCAAATATCCTTCCAGCAGTGGAACCACTTTTCCCTATGTGGCCCAAGAACCTCCCTGACTCCACTCTGCTCCTGGAGACTCGCCCTTCCCACCAGAGCACCACCAGGTATAGAGCTGTGGAGTTGCAGACTTTGCACTCCCCTTGTTTACAGTCTTAATGGAATTTAAACCCTCTCCTTTATCCTTTCTCCCTTTTTAGTTTAGTCCCCGTAGTTTCCAATTTTCCGCTTTCTCTCTAGCTGTTTTCGGGGAGGGGTATTCTCCCCAACGTCTCTATCCCCTCTCTGCAAACAAAAGCACCTCCCTTCCCACGCCTTCTCGCTTTCCAAGTTCAGCTCTGCACTGTGTATCTTCTCAATTCTGTGGTTCAGGTTGTGCAGATTGTTAATGCTCCAATCAGTTTACTAGATGTGCAGAATGGTTTAGTGTTTGTCTGGCTGTATTTCATGGACATGAGACACACAAAAAACTTCCATGCTGTTCTGCCATCTTGGCTCCTCCCCTGAAAATATTTTTAACATATCTATAAAAAGACTTGTATATGCACTATATAAGGAATATTCACAAGTCAATAATAAGACACCCCAGTAAAAATGAGCAAAATTTTTGAACATGAACTTCCCAAAGAAAAATATATCAATGCCCAATAAACATATAAAAGGATGCTCAGCCTCACTATTCATTAGGGAAATGAAGAAAGTACAATTAGTTACCAATAGAAAGGCTAAAATAAAAGGAGCCATATAAATGTTGGAAAGGATGTGGAAACCAGAATTTTTATACATTGCTGTTGGGAATGTAAAATAGTACACTTTGGAAATGGTTTGGCAGTTTCTTTTTTTTTAATTTTTTAAAATGTTTGTTTATTTTTGAGAGAGAGAGAGGAAAGAATGAGTGCAGGAGGGGCAGAGAGAGAGGGAGACACAGAATCTGAAGCTGGCTCCAGGCTCTAAGCTGTCAGCACAGAGCCCAATGCAGGGCTTGAAGTCACAAACTGCAAGATCATGACCAGAGCCGAAGTTGGAGGCTTAACCCACTGAGCCACCCAGGTGCCCCTGGCAGTTTCTTATAAAGTGAAACATAGGGGCACCTGAGTGGCTCAGCTGGTTGTGTTAGGCTCCTGATTTCAGCTTAGGTCATGACCCCAGGGTCGTGGAATAGAACCCTGTGTCAGGCTCTGTGTTGAGTGTGGATTCTCTCTCTGCCCCTCTCCCCTGCTTGCGCTCTCTCTCTCTCAAAATAAAATAAAATGAAATAAAAATAAAGTGAAACATATACTTACATATGACTCAGATATTCCTCAAGGTCTACAAACATACACATGACTCCTTGATATTTACCCAAAGGGACATGAAAGCATATGTCCACACAATATGCGACTGTTGATAGCAGCTTTATTTATAATAGCTACAAACTTGAAATTACCCAAATGCCCATTAACAGGTGAATGGATAAAGTGTGTTATATACATACAATAGGATACTATTTAACACCATAAAAAAACTAAACTATTGAAATATGCATAAATGTCAATGAATCTCAAAGTCATTATAATGAATAAAAGAATATAGGCAGACTAAGTCATACTGTGTGGTTACATTTATTTACAATTACAGAATGTACAAACTATAGTAACAGAAAGCAAATCAGAGCAGGGGGATTGAGATGGAAGTAAGGCTGGATTAAAAGGAGTTACAAAGAAATTTTGGTAGAGATGAAAATGTTATCTTGATTGTGGTAATGGTTTAATAAAGGCATATATATATCAAAACTGCTCACATTGTGCACTTGAAACACATGAGGTTTAGTGAACTGCAATTAGATATCAAAAAAGTTGAAAAAATACAAACTCTAAGAAAGTAGTATCATCTCAATTCTCTTTTGGGCATTCTCAACCAGTAATCTGCATCAATGGTACACAAAATGTTGACCTGATTCAGCTGTGACAAAATGAATTCTAAGTGTAAGATTAGCCAATCTTCTAATCAGATCAGGTGATTTAAACTTCCCGAAATTGGGGGACAAAGGACTGAGTGGAGTGCTAAGCATGGAGCATTCTTCTAGACTCTGTGGGGTGCTGGGCTTGACAGAAACTTGCATGGAGTTGCTTGTACAATATTTATGGCCAACCCACATATACTGAACACCAATCATTTAACCAATGAAAACTATTTCTAATATCCCTTATGCTAATTGAAATACTCTATTGTGTAGAGATAGGCAGAGATATTAAACCTGTAAAGTATCACCTTTGGAGTGTAGATCGCTGATTAGAGTTTTAAAAGTGTTAACTGATCACTTTGGGAGGTTGATTATAACTAATTTATGCACACACAGATATACACATGCACCACACAAACATACATATGCACACACACGCTCATACATATATATTACACGTTTTATTCTGAAGTTAGTAAATTATAGATATTTAAACCAAAACAAAGGATGGATTTGTTTTTGAATTTTTAAATCTCTTTAAAATACCGAAATAATTATTTTTGTTCCTTGTTTAGAACAGTGGTTTTCAGCCTTATCTGAAAGTCAATTAGAACACAGAAGTCAATTAGAACATTAAAAAACATTTTCAGAGATTCTGATAAAATTGATGTGACATTGCTTGAACACTGAGATTTTAGTTTTTATTTTTTTAAACTTTATTTTGAGAGAGAGAGAGAGAGAGAGAGAGAGAGCGCACATGTGTTGGGGGGGAAGGGCAGAGAGAGGGAGAGACAGGATTCCAAGCAGACTCCGTGCTGTCAGCAGAGAACCAGACACAGCGCTCGAACCCATGAACCGTGAGATCATGTCCTGAGCCAAGATCAAGAGTTGGTTGCTGAACTGACCGAGCCATCCAGGTGCCCCGAGCACTGAGATTTTAGAATTCTTCAGTTTATTCAAATACAGGGCTAAGTATGTCCTCAAACCAGTGTCAGTAGCATAATCTGAGGACTATTTGGAAATGCAAAGGCCATGAGGAGAAGCCAACCAGGGGATTGAAGAGAGGGAAAAGAATGAGTTCAGTGTATGTCTTCCTCTGATTCCCCTCGATGAGGTTACCTTGGAGTGGTCATAGTTTCAGTGTGACTTGCTTATCTGCTGGGTTCTGGTCAGTAAGAGTCAGAGTCAGAAAATAAAATATTAAGGAATGAAAACAAATATTCTGATTTTCTTTTATATTCATTCACATGTGATATGTTGTAGGAATAGAAAACAGTCTCCAGCATGTTAAATGTATATTAAATGGCACAAATTTATTTTTATATATAGTTGGTTCATTCAAAATTTATATTCTCTCTTTTTCAAGGTATTTACCTTTGATTCCAACGTCTATATTAAAACTTATGTGATCAGAGATAACATTATTGAATGATCTAGTGAGAAATGAGGGAGCTAGCACATAACATAATAAGTAAAAGAAAAGAAACAATCAGTCAAAAGCCTAATGTAATTCGAGACACTTTTTGGCTCCAAGAGCAATGAAGATTGAGCCTGGGGGTTAGAACAGGATTGTTGCAGGAGAGACAGTACCTAACAGAGGTGCTGAGAATTAAATTAGAACAAGGTGACAGCTGTATTTTCTTATTAAAAGGCAGTATTACAAGAGAATTTTCTGAAGTAATATACGTTAATTCCCTAAAAACTATAAAGCTATAAATCATGATACACCATGGTATCAAATAATATCTTTTACACTTTTTTATATTTTGAAAAAATCAATCCTTTTCTCATCTATTCTCTAGAGCTGTGTGCCATCCCACAGTATTGTCTGTGGTGTTCCTCTGTCCAATAGGGGAGCCACCAGCTGCATGTGATTATTTGCCACTGGTGATGTGGTTAGTGTCACTAAGGAACTGAATTTGTGGTTTTGTTTTACTTAATTTAAATTGAAGTAACCACATGGGGCTACCCTGTGGGTGGGTATAGCTCTGGAGTGCTGGCCTCACTTCTGCTCTTCTCAGTTCCAGGCTTTCTCCATTATGCTCACTCACACGCCATCCCATATTCCACAAAAAGGACATGATCACCTGTCATTTTTCTGATATGTGCCTCTTTCTTCCTAGTCCTTTTCACTACATTGTGGATCCGACCCAATATGATAATATCTTATTCGGATAGCACTTAGCAATTTACAAAGTGTTTTTACATGCATTATTTAGTTTGATCCTTATTAAAAAATATATAATATATATTACATGTTATATATACTTTACATATTTATAATTTATCTATATTATATATAGATATATAGATGATAGATAGATAAAAATCTGTGGTTTTAAGTGATTTTCCCAAGTGAAAGTTTCTTAACTGATTTGATCAGATAAAAGAGCTCATTTAAAAGAACAGGTGATTGACAATATAAACATAGGTGATCTGAGGCATTATGGAAGAGCATATTTAAAATTGTTCAGTGCTAATGTGAAAAGAACACTGAATTAGCAATATTCTCTTATTTATTTTATAGCTAGAAGTTTGTGCCTCTTAACTCCCTTCCCCTATTTTGCCCATTCTGCCCCCTATTATGAGTTAGATTTTTAGAAATTGAGGATAATAATTCCAACTAAACAGATTTGTATTAGCTGTGGGACCTTGGACAAATGACTCAACTTTTTTTTTGTTTTTTAGTTTTCACATTAGGGGACTCAAGACAATAATCATTGTTACAAGGATTAAATTAACAAATGTATGTAAAGAATTTGAAACAGTGCCTGAAACATGAACACCATATACATAGTAGCTATTGTCACTCTTATCCTTGTTTTCATTACCTTTCTTCAATGAGAGAAGTTACTCTGATTACTCCCCTGGAGCTTCTCTATTATTATTTTTCTCATATGTCAAATGATTGTCTCTGTTCTCATTTGTAACTGAAAATCTAAAAAGATCAATCATAATTTTTCGCTGGGTGATCTTCTGCACTCGTGTGTTCTGATGAGTGGATGGGCATCAGGCCCTACATGTCACCAGGCAGCATCCCTGGGCAGCAGGCATAGCTTTGGGGTTTGAGCACTTCTGTCCAGAGAGTGACAAATCTTCTTGTGGGGCTGGTGATGAGTTAACCTGTAGTGAGAAGAGCCTCACAGAAAGGAGATGAATTACACTAACATCAGTGGGCTTCCCCAGGATGTAGGTCCTGTCTTCAGTGTGTCAGAAGATGGTGGGCCAGCGTTCATGAGGTCCTCGAAGAAGGTAGGGGTCTGTAGGGCTGCAGCCCCAGTGCTTCCGTGGTAGCAAATGCTTGGACTGCTAGTGATGCTCTCAGTCCATCTATTGCCTGAGTAATTTTGATGCTCTATGTATGTAGGTTGAGTTCCAGCTGGTTTACAATAGATGAACAAGGTTTTCCTCTCAAAAATATTCTTTATTTAAATCACCTCAATAGGAGCTTAGTAAACTGGTAAACTGATAAAATGGCAAAGATGTATTCTTAGATTCTCCAGCTTTCTAAGGAATTATTATCAGTGGGAATCTTCTTGGTGAATAGAAACCTATTATGTAAAAATTTTATGTGTGTTTCTTTTTAAGAAATAACATCTCTAATGTGATATTCTACAGAGAACATTACTGAAGTTATGGTTGCTGTTGTTCTCTTAAATGCCACTACCCA
Organism: Prionailurus viverrinus; assembly: GCF_022837055.1. Classification (NCBI taxonomy): domain Eukaryota; kingdom Metazoa; phylum Chordata; class Mammalia; order Carnivora; family Felidae; genus Prionailurus; species Prionailurus viverrinus. The sequence continues at coordinate 48,842,172 of NC_062567.1, read as the reverse complement.
CTAGTCCCTGAGAGACACAGGAGGTTAGGATAATGAGAAGGTGGAGGGAAGAAGTTTCTGATAATATAGCTTGAGACTGAGAGACAGGTGTTTTCATTTTTTTTTAGCATAATTATCAGTAAAAGATGCTAAATGGATATTAATTTTGATGACCTCAGAAATCTGATTATCTTTTAGCTACTATTTCCTGAAGGTAAACCCTGGATAAAACTTTTCCCATTGGGGTACCTGGGTGGCTCAGTTGGTCGAGTGTCTGACTTGGGCTCAGGTCATGATCTCGCAGTTCGTGAGTTCGAGCCTCTTGTTGGGCTCTGTGCTGACAGCTCAGAGCCTGGAGCCTGCTTCAGATTCTGTGTCTCTCTTTTCTCTCTGCCCCTCCCCTACTTGCGCTCTGTTTCTTTCTCTCAAAAATAAAAATAAAACATAAAAAAATTAAGATTTTTCACATCGTTCCTATTCCTCCTCAGGATCCAAAGTGCTCCCAGCTCCCCACCCACCTCCCTACCTTGTGCTATTTCCTAGAAAAAATCTGGTAAAGCTGTGAGCTAGCCCTTTGCCTTCAGGCAGAGCTGGTGTGGTAGAAATTGCATGGACTTTGATTCAAGCCAGGACTGGGTTTGACTACTGGGTTAAAAAATATTTCTTAACTTTTTTTGAGATTTTATTTGGTTTTGTTTTAATGGAGATACCATTGCTTAGTGTACTAAGTTTTGTGAAGATTAAATCATGTACTTAGGGTCGAGTGCCTTGTACTGTATACAGGCCTTCAACAAATGTTAATTTTCCCCCCTTTGTCAATACAGGAATTAGTGAACAAGGAGGTTGACTAAGAAAGAAACTTAGGCAAAGGCAAAAATGTCTTAAGAATTTTTAAAAACAAGCCAAACTCTGCCCATTCCCAGCTGTCTGTTTTGTATTATCTCTTTATTGATCTTCTCTATTTGGTGAGGTATCATTCTTATGGTTTCCTTTAGTTCTTTGTATGTGATTTCCTTTAGCTTTTTGAGAATATTTAAAGTCTCTACTAATTCTAGTGACGAGGATTTCTCAGGGACAATTTCTATTAATTTCTTTTTTTCCTATGTATAGCACACACTTTCTTGTTTATTTGCATGCATTATAATTTTTTGCTGAGGATTGGACATCTTAAATATTGTAATGTGACAATTCTGGAAATCATATTTTCCCTTTCTTTGGGGTTTGTTGCTACTTCTTGTGACAGTAGCTGTTTAGTGAATTTTCTGAATTCACTGTTCTGAATTTTCTGAACTATTGTTTAGTAGTTTATATACTTTATTGTGTATGCTCACTGAAGTCCCTGTTCTATTTCTTCAGACTACTGGAAAAAGATTTTTTTTTTAGTTTAAAAATCATTCTAGTCTTTGTATATAGGCTCTGTATGTATGTTGGGGGATGCCTTCAACACTCAGCCAGGAAGTTTGTAGCTTTGCCGTAGTCTTCATTTCTTGTTGCCTAGAGCCTGGAGGTCAGCCAGGGATTAGAGATTTGTGCCTTGACAGGTCTTAATCTGAACATGCTCCTGCCTTGGGCATGTGTGTGGTCTTATAGATTCTCAGGGACATGTGAAAGCTTTTCAACGCCCTTGTTTCCCAAATCATCACATTCCCTAGCCTTTCTTCCCATACATTTCAGTCTATTGTTTGCCCAACTGTTATCCCTTGTCCCCAGCAGCAGTGCTAATGAATACATTTGCTCTTGAATATTTTCAACAAATGTTCCCTGGGCAGCCACCTCAGCACTGGGAGAGTTCTGAGGTAGGTGAAATAAAGACAAACCCTTTGAGCTGGTCCTTCAGGGAGCACCAGACAGATCAAAACAACCACAATTCTTTTAGAATAAGGTTTGTTTTGCTTCCTTCTGTATTAGGAACCTATATTAGGAATGCGGGCTGTTGTCTTTATTGGTGCTATTAAGCTGGGGAGTGGGGTATGAGGCCAGGGTAATTTAAATTGTCACAAAACTTTACCAAAATTCACTTGTCTTCTCTTGTTTAAGCATCCTTTTTATTTTAATTTTATTTTTTAAAACTTACATCCAAATTAGTTAGCATATATAAGCATCCTTGTGTGTGTGTGTGTGTGTGTGTGTGTATGTGTGTGTGTGTAGATGGACCTTTGGAGTTTCCTACTCCATCATTTTTGCTGATGTCACTCTCCACCAATATTATTAACATCTTATACTAATGTATTATATTTGTTACAATTAATGAGCCAATATTGATACACTATTATTAACGAAAGTCCATACTTTATTCAAATTTCCCTAGCTTTTACGTAATGTCATTTTCATGTTCCAGGATCCCATGTCAATGTCATGGTCCAGGATCCCATCTAGGATACACATAACATTACAAGTCATGTCTTCTGAGCCTCCTCTTGGCTGTGATAGTTTCTCAGACATTTTTTGTTTTTGATAAACTTGACAGTTTTGAGAATTACTAGTCAAGTATTTGGTGAAATGTCTGTCAATTGGGTTTGACTGATGTTTTTTTTTTTTCTCGTGGTTAGACTGAGACTGTGAGTTTTTGGAAGGAAGACCTCAGAGGTAATTTTCATCAAATCTTATCAAAGGTACATACTATCAACATGATTTTTCACTGTTGAGATTGACCTACATTACCTGATTGAGTTGGTGTTTGTCAGGTGTCTCCACTGTAAAGCTATTACCCATCCCCACCCTCTTTCCGTATCATATTCTTTCAGAGGAAGTTACTATGTGCAACCCACAGCTAAAGAATGGGTAGCTCTGTTTCATTTTCTAGAAGGCAGAATATCTGCATAAATTCTTTGGAATTCTTTATGGGATATTTGTGTCTTTTTCCCCATTTATTTATTCATGTTGTTATTCTTACCAATATGGACTCATGCATAACTATTTTATACTTTGGGATACGATCTAACGCTAATTGTCCTACTTCTCCCAGCCTTGGTCATTGGGAGCTCTTCAAGTTGGCTCCTTGTCCTAGGGAATATCTTCACCCTCCACAAACCATCTAACACAAGCCTAAATCCAATGGTAAGTGCTTTTCAACATCCTATCACTGAGTTGCCCCATGGCAATCTTGTGGGGGAATATCTTCACCCCCATCACCACTGTTTGTTTCTTTGTTTCAGCTGAAGGATCCCTGGTGGTAGATCCTTTCCCTGAAGCTGTGGTTGATGTTTGTGAACAATAGAAGTCAATAGTGATGATTAATGCTTTTGCCACCTGATCTTGAAAACACTTTGTTTTCTCAGGTTTAAATTTTACAAGTGTTGAATAGAATTTCCTACATTTAAAATCTTTAATATTTTTTTTCCTTTTATTATTTCCATATTCTTATGCTTCTCAGATAGTTACAGCTGGTTTTGCAACTTTGTATTCAACTTCTTATTTTGGCTTCTTTACTTCTCTAGCTCACATGGGCACAATGTTGTTTCTTGGATCTGAGTGCCTTTTTTCCTTTTCCTTTGCTCGCTGGCCCAGACATTTGTTTTTCTAACTTTCTACTCTCAGAGCTTTGCCTTGACAAAGATGAAGTCATTGAGTTTCCACGTTTGTCACACAACACTTTCAAGTCTTGACTATCTTGACCCTCTGGAGTAGGACAGTCCCACCTACTCAACTTCTATTAGACCAACATCTATTCTAGGTCAAGTCTTAACCTGTAATCATCTTGTCTGGCTTCCTTTTAGTAAGTTTTCCCTTTGCTTGATTTTCTTTTCTTTTTCTTTCCATAAATTTTCCAAATATGTTCTCCAAATATGCCACCCCCTTTGCCAATAATTCTGTTCCTCTGAATGTCACACAATAATTCTTGGAGTCATTTACCTCTCTCTTCCTGGGGTTTCCCTCTCAAATCTGACCAGATTTCCTTAACCACTTTATTGTTCTGTCCTAGTTTTTAAGGGATGGTTTGCTGGTTCTTACAAAATGTTGCTGCTTTAAGAGGGATCTTTTTAAAAATTTCTGAACCTAGTTCTCTCTAGGATGTCATTATATCTGCTCGCCAAGGCGTTTCCCCTTTTTTATCTGATTGATTTTTTTAGGTACCAGTCTTCCTTTCTGAACTGGTAACAACTGAAATATATTGCCCTTCTCCATCACCTTCCTTCAGAGAAGTTAGACTTGAGCATTATCACTTTTTTAACTTTGTAGTTCTCTCTCCCAGCTCTTAGCATCTCATTTCTCCTTCATATCTGCCCAGCCTATGCCTTAAGACCCCAATATTTTTTTAAGGAAATATCTTTCTCATTACTTCTCAGTTTGAAACGTTCTATTTTATTTTCCTTCTATTACCCTTGTTTTGATGGTAAGAAATAAGGCACCTGTTGAATCTACTTCAGTTTCTTCCTGGATCCTGGGGTAAATCAGAATCTCAGAGCCAAAGGCTGTCAGGCACAGACCTTTAAATGGCTTTCTCAATTTTTGGGCATTTAATAATCTCACTCAGTTATTTTTTGACCTCAGCCTAGGAAGAGAGCATTTTCTCTTTATAAAAAGAGTCCTAGTCCTTTTGATTTAAATATTAATAAAATCGACATCCCTTTTATGATTACAGCCATGGTTTGAACCTCTGAGCTCTAATAATTAGACTTTCTTCAATTATCAGATGCAGAGCCTACTGGAGACTGTATTTTTGAAGTCACGGAGGTCTAATGAGTGTGCCTCATGAATTTTTTTTTTTAATTTTTTTTTCAACATTTATTTATTTATTTATTTTTGGGACAGAGAGAGACAGAGCATGAACGGGGGAGGGGCAGAGAGAGAGGGAGACACAGAATCGGAAACAGGCTCCAGGCTCCGAGCCATCAGCCCAGAGCCTGACGCGGGGCTCGAACTCACGGACCGCGAGATCGTGACCTGGCTGAAGTCGGTCACGACCAACTGCGCCACCCAGGCGCCCCATCATGAATTTAAGTTTGGTATTGTCTCTTCCATTGCTCGGCCACCCTAAGGGCACCACACACACACACACACACACACACACACACACACAGAATACAATTTGGGGAAGCTGAGATAGTAGGCAAGCATATTCGTGTCTGGAGATAAGATTTTTAAGCTACAATTCCACTAAAATTTGTAGTGCATTTTCAATCCAGCCACTGTTCAAATTTCTGGCCTAGTAGTTAGAGATCTGGCTAAGAAATCCATTAAAGAAAACAGCTGATGTTCTTTTATCACCTAACGCTTAGAAAAGCTTATTCAAGGGGCGCCTGGGTGGCGCAGTCGGTTAAGCGTCCGACTTCAGCCAGGTCACGATCTCGCGGTCCGTGAGTTCGAGCCCCGCGTCAGGCTCTGGGCTGATGGCTCAGAGCCTGGAGCCTGTTTCCGATTCTGTGTCTCCCTCTCTCTCTGCCCCTCCCCCGTTCATGCTCTGTCTCTCTCTGTCCCCAAAATAAATAAACGTTGAAAAAAAAAAAAAAAAAAAAAAAAGAAAAGCTTATTCAAGAAAATAAAAAAGGTTGTCTTTCCTTATAGTCTATTTTGTTCCAGGGACTAAATCTTCTGTGGCCTGTATTCATGAATGCCTAAGGTTTAATGCTACATCCCTTTAATGATAAAAACCCATCATGTGGTGCAATATAAGCCATTGCAAACTACCAAGATTAATAAATTCGCATGGCCCACACTTACCAAAGCCCAAAGTCTAAGCGGGGTGTCTTGGTCCACTGAAACTCCTGTGTTTATGCTATGTAGGCCCCAGCATTCTTTCTAAAGAAAAAGCTTTCATTAGATTTAATCAGTTCAACTAAAATGTTTTCAGAGCATACAAGCTCCTGTGCTAGGAAATAAAATATATCTTCATTTGTGACAGTTGTGTTGCAATATAAGACCTGAAATCGCTGAGCAACTGCTTTAGTCACTAACATTTCTCCCATATGCTATCAAGTCATTCCTTTGGGCCTGGATAATATGTAAATAGTGGGACCTTCTCAATAATCTATTCCCTCTGGGAATCAAGTCCTGACCTTGAGCTAAGTTTGCTGGAAGTGGGTCTCTGCTACCACGGCCACTTAATTGTTATAGGTAGCCATGTTATATCTGTGATCCTCAGTTTCTTTTAGCCTGTGTTTTTTTTGACATGTCTTCCTTTTCTGTGGAAGTTTCTCAGGAATTTTTAAGATCAGAATGGACAGTTTGAGGGGGGCTGAGGGGTGGCCAATTGTCCAATGCTTCAGGTCCCTCACGTCCACTTACCTTAAAAATACCTGTCTGTGGGGCACCTAAGTGGCTCAGTTGGTTAAGCGTCGGACTTTGGCTCAGGTCATGATCTCATGGTTTGTGAGTTCAAGCCTTGTGTTGGGCTCTCTGCTGTCAGTGCTGAGCCCACTTCAGATTCTCTGTCCCCCACTCTCTCTGCACCCCCTCATAATAAATATACATTAAAAAATTACCTCTCTGTGTCTGTCACTCTCTCACATACACACACATGCACAAACATTCTATTTAAAATTTCATTTGAATGGAAAGATTATGCTATAATGAGACATTTGAATGTCATTACCCTCTAAAGATATAATCATCCTTCCTTCCCCATCTTATTAGACTTCTTGTAGGGAACAAATAAAGTACATTTGTAAAAAAGACTAAAGGAACTTTAAAACATTATATGAATGAAAATTAATATTAGAGACCTTGCTTTTCTTGTTTACTGGTGTCATTCGGTCATTTATTTAGGCATTAATTCACAAATACTAACTTGGCATCAACTATGCACCAGGTATTTGTGGAGCTGAAACAGAAAAACAAATGAAGACCCAATGTATTAGTTAGCTAGGGCTGTTGTAACAAAGTACCAGAAAATGAGTGACTTAAACAACAGCTTTTTTTGTTTTTTGTTTTTTTGTTTTTTTTGTCTCACAGTTCTGGGGACTAGAAATCTGAAGTTAAGAGGTCAGCAGGGTGGGTTCCTTTTGACAATCTGTTCTATGCCTCTCTCCTAGCTTTGGGGAGTTTGCTGGCAATCTTCGGTGTTCCTTGGTTTGTGGATGCATCATCCCAGTCTCTATCTTCATGTTCATGTGGTGTTTCTGTGTATGAGTCTATGTCTAAATTTCCCTCTTTTATAAAGACACCTGTCATATTGGATTAGGGGCCTACCCTACTCTAGTGTGACCTCATCTTAACTAATATATCTGCAATGGCCCTATTCCAAATAAAGTCACATTCTGAGGTGGGGGTTAGAAATTCAACATGTGAATTTTGGGGAGACATGATCCAGTCCATAAAAACTGCATACCATCTGCTTAAACTTAAAAGTTATAAATAAAATTAACAAGCTGTTAAAAATAATATGCTTTGTTCTCCTATTGCGACAAATGCATCTTCATAAACACCTGGAAAGGTAGGTTTTAATTTAGAATTCTTGGACTTCTTGAAGATTGTTGTCAGATTACAGTAGCCTGAAAAGGGCTGGCTCCCCTCCGGAGCCCTCTCTGTATGCCCCACTTTTTCTTCCTGCCTTGATCTGCTGTGGCTGCCTTCTGCACATCTGTGGACACTGTAGCTGACACATTCTGCATCCATATAACCCTGCGGGCAACCTCCCTTAGGCCACCACTAGGGCCTGCGCATTTCTCACACTGAAGATGCAGTCTCACTGTAGATGAATGTGCCTCTGTAAGAGGCCTGCAAAGGCTGTGCAGGCAGGGAGTTCTGGGATCCCTGTCCTGGAATGTGGTCTAGAAAGAGGGTTCTGGGGGTGGCTAATGCTCATAACTGGAGGAAGCAAGATTCTCTATGGTGAGGGCCCCAGGGCAAGGACTTCCTTTGCGGGGGTCTAAGGTTGCATTGTCAGTGAACAAAACTTCTTTACAGTCTTGGGGTTTATTGTTTAGTGAAAGGAGACAAAACATAAAATAATAAACAAAAGAAGTAAATTGTATAGAATGTTCAAAGGAGTAAACTGTATAGAATGTTCAAAGATGATAAGTGCACAAGAAAAAAAAGTAGAGCAGAGGGGGCAGGATCTAGTGTTTATCTGGGGATAGGGCAGGTTCCAATATTACAAAGAGCTGTCAGTGTAGGCCTGACAGAGCTGGAAACATTTGATCGAGACTTGAAAGAGGTGAGAGGGTCAGGCAAGTGGATTTATGGGACCAAAGCACCTTTTGGAAAGAAGGAGCTTTCTGATAAAGATTCAGGGTGGAAGCGTGCCTGGAGTGCTCAGGAAACAGAAAGGAGGCCAGTGCTTGAGTGCTATGAGCATAGGAGGATGTCATGGGAGTTAAAATCAGAGGTAGCTAATGGGAAGAACACAAAGGCCTTTTAGGTTATTTTAAAGTTTGGGGCTTTTACTCTGAGATTAGCAGTTCCTGGAGAGTTTTGAGCAGAAGAATGACATGATCCCTTTAGCTGCTGTGTTGAGAATAGACTATAAAGGGGACAAGGTAAGCATAGAAACAAAGAGACTATTTAGAAGAAGGTGAGTGTAGTAATCTGGGATAAAGATGACAGTAGTACCTTGAAGCAGAGTGGTAACAGATGGAAAGTGAAAAGCAGTTGGCTTTGGGCTATGTTTTAAGTTAGAGGCAATAGGAATTTCTGATAGACTGAATTATATTAAGAAAACGAGGGGAAGCTAGCAAGGATTACTTCAAGGGTTTTGCTCTTTAAACAGGTTTGAGGGGAAAAGATCAAGTGTCTCATTTGGGATATGCTGAGTTTGAGATATTTAATAGTAGGCAGTTGGATATGGAACTCTAGAATTTGGGAGGGGGATCTGGGCTGGAGTTATAAAACTGGGGATCATCAGCAAACAGGTATTTAAAGCCACGAGAATAGATATAATTTTTAGAGAGTGAAGGTTGATGGAGAATAGGACCCAGGAGTGAGCCCCAGGACACTCCAACATGGGAGGTTATGGAGATGATGGTCCTGCACAGAAAACTGAGGAGTCACCAATGTTACAGAAGGAAAGCACAAGAGGGTGTTGGGTGTCCTGGAAGCCAAGTAAAGCATGAGTACTGAGGAAGATGGAGTTACTGATTGTGTCAAATATTGCTGATAGGTTAGGTCAGATTGGAGCTGAAAATTGACCTTTGAATTTAGCTGTATGAGTCAGTAGAGATCTTGACCAAAGTAGTTATGGTGAAGTGTTAAGGGCAAATAGCTCCTTGGAAAGAATCTGAGAAAAGAATGCAAGCAGAGAAACTGGACACGGAGTAGGGACAACTGTTCTGAAGAGTTTTGCTACAAAGAGGAACAGGGCAATAGGTAAATATTTAAAAGAGGAAGGAGGGTCCTGTTAATTTTCTTATTATGGTTGTAACATCATGTAACCATGTAACATCATGATTTTATGCTGAAGAGAATTATCCCCAGTAGCAAATAAAGAAATGAAGCTTTTGAACAGAAGGGAATTCCAGTAATGTTTGTGAGTACATAAGAGGGGTTGGGATCAAATGTACAAGTTGAGAGGTTGATTTTGTGTAGGAGTGTGGATAGTTCTCCTATGGTAATAGGTCAGAAGGTGAAGTATAGGATCTGCTAGGTGGGTAGATGCTGTGGTGTAATCTGCAGAGGTCTTTTGACCGATTCTAATATCTTTTTTAAAAGTATATTTATTTATTTTGACAGAGAGAGAGAGAGAGAGAGAGAGAGAGAGGCACAAAGAGAGAGGAAGAGAGATAGAATCCCAAGCAGGCACTGCACTGTTTGGAGCTTAAACCACTGAACCTTGAGATCGTGACCAGAGTCGAAACCAAGAGTTGGACTCTCAACTGACTGAGCCACCCAGGCGCCCCTGACTGATTCCTATTTCTTTTTTTTTTTTTTTTTTTTTTTTAATTTTTTTTTTCAACGTTTATTTATTTTTGGGACAGAGAGAGACAGAGCATGAACGGGGGAGGGGCAGAGAGAGAGGGAGACACAGAATCGGAAACAGGCTCCAGGCTCTGAGCCATCAGCCCAGAGCCTGACGCGGGGCTCGAACTCACGGACCGCGAGATCGTGACCTGGCTGAAGTCGGACGCTTAACCGACTGCGCCACCCAGGCGCCCCGATTCCTATTTCTAAGTGAAGTAGGAAACATCAACTTGAAGAGAGCATTTAGGGTAGAAGGTGCTAGGGTTTCAGCAGAGAGAAGAGCTTATAAGCATTGTCTAGCAGAAACAGAGAGTGAAGGGACCTGGAACATATGGAGTAATTGCCCAGCAGTACTGATGACTTACTTGACTTGGATGATCATATATTTTATTGTTTTGTTTGTTTTTTTAAAAAAATTCTATTTATTTTTTAAATTCACGTTAGTTAGCATACAGTATAGTCTTGGCTTCAGGAGTAGAACCCAGTGATTCATCTCTTACATATGACATCCAGTTCTCATCCTGAAAAGTGCCCTCCTTAATTCCCATCACCCATTTAACCTATCCCCCCACCCACCTCTCCTCCAGCAACCCTCAGTTCTCTGTATTTAAGAGTCTCTTATGGTTTGCCTCCATCCCTGTTTTTATCTTATTTTTCCTTCCCTTCCCCTGTTCATCTGTTGTGTTTATCAAATTCCACATATGAGTGAAATTTTGAATGGGATCACATCAACCCATACCAGGCACTCAAATATTTTCTTCTTTTAGTTTTTATTTTAATTCCAGTTATTAATATACAGTATTATATTTGTTTCAGGTGTACAGTACAGTGATTCAACACTTCCATAAATCACGCAATGCTCATCATGACAGGGTTCTACTTAATCCCCATCACCTATTTAACCCATTCCCAATCCTCTCCTCTCTGGTAACCATTTTCTTCTCTATAATTGAGTCTGTTTCTTTATTTGTCTGTCTCTCTCTCTTTTTCCACCCTTTTTCCTGTTTGTTTTGTTTCTTAAATTCTACATATGAGTGAAATCATGTAGAATTTTGTCTTTCACTGACTGACTTAATTTAGCTTAGCATTATACTCTCCAATTCCATCCATGTCATTGTAAATGGCAAGATTTCATTCTTTTTTATGGCTGAATAATATACATACACATGTATATATATACATACACATGTGTATATTATGTATATTACATACATAACACATGTATGATTCCATTATATATGTGTTACATCTCCTTTATCCAATCATCAGTTGGTGAGCACTTTGGCTGCTTCCATATCTTGGCTATTGTAAATAATGCTGCTGTAAATCTAGAGGTGCTGTATCCCTTTGGATTAGTGTTTTTGTATTCTTTGGGTAAATACCCAGGAGTCAATTGCTGGATCTTAGGGTAGTTCTATTTTTAACTTTTTGAGGAATCTCCACAAAAAAATATTGTTTTTCACAGTGGCTACACCAGATTGCATTCCCACCAACAGTGAATGAGTGCTCCTTTTTCTCCAAAAACACCTGTTGTTTTTATGCTGTTGACTTTAGCTATTCTGACAGGTATGAGGTGATATTGCAGTTTTGATTTGTATTTCCCTGATGATAAGTGATGAACATCTTTCCATGTGTCTGTTGCCCATCTGTATGTTTTCTTTAGAGAAATTCATGACTTTTGCCCAATTTTTAATTGGATTATTTGTTTTTTGGGTGTTGAGTTTTATAAGTTTTTTATATATTTTGGATAGTAACCCTTTATTGGATATGTCATTTGCAAATATCTTCCCCCATTCTGTAGGTTGCTTTTTAGTTTTGTTGATTCTTTCCTTCACTGTGCAGAAGCTTTTTATTTTGATATAATCCCAATAGTTTGTTCTTGCTTCTGTCTCCCTTGCCTCAGGAGACATATCTAGTAAGAAGCTGTCATGACTGATGTCAAAGAGATTACTGCCTGAGTTTTTTCTAGGATTTTTATGGTTTCAGGTCTCACATTTAGGTCTTCAATCCATTTTTAGTTTATTTTTGTGAATGGTGTATTAAAGTGGTCCAGTTTCTTTCTTTTGCATGTTGCTGTCCAGTTTTTCCAACACTATTTGCTGAAGAGACTGTCCTTTTCCCATTAGATATTCTTTCCTGCTTTGCTGAAGATAAATTGACCATATAGTTGTGCATTCATTTCTGGGTTTGCTATTCTGTTCTATTGATCCATGTTTCTACTTTTTTGCCAGTACCATATTGTGTTGGTGACTACAGCTTTGTAATATAACTTTACGTCTGGAATTGTGATGCCTTCAGCTTGGTTTTTCCTTTTCAAGATTACTTTGGCTGTTTGAGGTCTTTTGTGGTACCATCCAAATTTTAGGATTGTTTCTTCTAGCGCTGTGAAGAATGTTGGTGGTATTTTTGATAGCGGTTGTATTAAATATGTAGATTGCTTTGGGTACTATAGACATTTTAACAATATTTGTTCTTCCAGTACATGAGCATGGAATGTCTTTCCATTTCTTTGTGTCTTCTTCCATTTCTTTTATCAGTGTTTTATAGTTTTCAGAGTACAGGTCTTTTACCTCTTTTATCAGGTTTATTCCTAGGTATTTCATGGTTTTTGGTGCAATTGTAAATGGGATTGATTCCTTGATTTCTCTTTCTGCTGCTTTATTATTGGTATGTAGAAATGCATCAGATTTCCATACATTGATTTTGTATCCTGCAACTTTACTGAATTTATTTACCAGTTCTAGAAGCTTTTTTGGTGGAGTCTTTGGGTTTTTTATATAGAGTATCATGTCATCTGCAAAGAGTGAAAGTTTTACTTCTTCATTACTGATTTGAATGTCTTGTATTTCTTTTTGTTGTCTGATTACTGTGGCTAGGGCTTCCAGTACTGTGTTGAGTAAAAGTGGTAAGAGTGGGCATCCTTGTCTTGTTCTTGACCTTAGAGGAAAAGCTCTCAGGTTTTACTCATTGAAGATGGTGTTAGTTGTGGGTTTTTCATAAATGGCCTTTATTATGTTGAGGTATGTTCCCTCTGAGCCTACTTTATTGAGAATTTTTATTATGAGTGATGTTATACTTTGTCAAATGCTTTATCTGCATCTATTGAAATGATCATGTGGTTCTTAAACTTTCTCTTATTGATGTGATATATCACGTTAATGATTTGTGAATATTAAACCACCCTTGCAACCCAGGAATAAATCTCACTTGATCATGCCAAGTGATTTTTTAAAATGTATTGTTGGATTTAGTTTGCTAGTATTTCGTTGAGGATTTTTGCATCTATGTTCATAAGGGATATTGGCCTGTAGTTCTCTTTTTTTAGTGGCGTCTTTATCTGGTTTTGGAATCAGGGTAATGCTGGCCTCATAGAATGAATTTGAAAGTGTTCCTTCCATTTATATTTTTTGTAACAGTTTGAGAAGAATAGGTATTAACTCTTCTTTAAACATTTGGTAGAATTCCCCTTGAAGCCATCTAATCTGAACTTTTGTTTATTGGGAGTTTTTTTGATTACTGGTTTAATTACTTTGCTGGTTATCAATCTGTTCAAATTCTCTATTTCTTCCTGTTTCAATTTTGGTAGTGTATATGTTTCTAGGAATATTCATTTCTTCTAGGTTGATAAATTTGTTGGCATAATGTTTTTCATAATATTCTCTTATAGTTGTTTGTATTTCTGTGGTGTTGGTAGTTACTTCTCTCTCATTTGTGATTTCATTTATTTGAGTCCTTTCTCAACTTTCATAAGTTTATCAATTTTATTGATTTTTTTTCAAAGAAGCAGCAGCTGGTTTCATTGACCTATTTTTTTTTTTTGCTTCTAAATCCTTTATTTCTGCTCTAATCTTTATTATTTTTTTCTTCTGATTTTAGGTTTTGTTTGTTGTTATTTTTGTAGTTCTTTTAGGTGTAAGGTTAGGTTGTTTATCTGAGATTTTTTTTTCTTCTTGAGGTAGGCCTGCATTGCTATAAACTTCTCTCTTAGTACCACTTTTGCTGCGTCCCAAAGGTTTTTGATCATTGTGTTTTCATTTTCATTTGTTTCCATATAGTTTTTTATTTCTTTTTTACATTTCCTGGTTGACCCATGTATTGTTTAGTATTATTTAATCTCCACATATTTGTGGTTTTTCAGATTTTTTTCGTGTAGTTGACTTCTAGTTTCATAGCATTGTTGTCAGAAAAGATGCATGGTATGATTTCAATCTTCTTGAATTTGTTGAAGCTTATTTTATATTTTTATGTGATCTATTTTGGAGACTATTACACGTGCACTTGAATGTATGTTCTGCTGTTTGAGGATGGAATGTTCTGCATATATCTGTTAAATCCATATATTCCAGGGTGTCATTCAAAGCCATTGTTTCCTTGTTGTATTTCTATTTAGATGATTTGTCTGTTGATGTTAGGTGTTAAAGTCCTCTCCTATTATTCTATTATTATGTATTAGTTCCTTTATGTTTGTTATTAATTATTTTATATATTTGGATGCTCCTCAATTGGTTGCACATCTATTTACAATTATTGTATCTTCTTGTTAAATTGTCCCCTTTATCATTATATACTGTCCTTCTTTGTCTCTTGTTACAGTCTTTGTTTTAAAGTCTATTTTGTCTGATATAAGTATTGCTACTCTGGCTTTATTTTGATCTCCATTTGCATGATAGATGTATATCCATCCCCTCACTTTCAATCCGCATGTGTCTTTATATCTAAAATGAATTTCTTATAGGCAACATATAGGTGGGTCTTGTTTTTTTTATCCATTTTGTCACCCTATGTCTTTTTATTGGAGTGTTTAGTTCATTTACATTCAAAGTAATTATTGATAGATACATAGTTTTGTCATTTTATTATTTGTTTTATGGTCGTTTCTGAAGATTTTCTCTGATCTTGTCTTCCTCTCTTTCATGGTTTTCTTATTTTCTTTAATTTTATATTTGGATTTATTTCTGTTTATTCTTGCACATTTATTCGTAGTTTTTGATATATGGTTGCCATTAGGTTTGTATATAGCCTCTTCTGCACATAGCTGTCTATATTAAGTAGATGGTTGTTTAAGTTTGAGCCCATTCTTTACTCCTTTTCTCCCCATGCTTTAGGCATATGTTGTTATATTTTATATCCTTTTGTTTTGTGAATTTCATGACTGAATTTTTACAGAAATATTCATTTTTACTGCTTTTGTGTTTCCTACCTTGATACTGTCACTGTTGGTCTCCTACTCAGAGTCTCCTTTAATATTCCTTGTAGGGCTGGTTTAGTGGTCACGAACTTCTTTAGCTTTTGTTTGTCTAGGAAACTATCTCGTCTTTTATTCTGAATAGTAACCTTGTTGGAGAAAATATTTTTGGCTGCAGATTTTTCCCCTTCAGCTCTTTGAATATATCATGCCACTCCTTTCTAGTTTACAAAGTTTCTTTTGAAAAAATCTCCTGCTAGCTTTTTGGATTTTCCCTTGTAAGTTACTGTCTTCCTTTGTCTTGTTGCTTTAAAAATTTTGTTTATCACTATTTTTTGCCACTTTAATTACAAATGTGTCTTGATGTGGGTCTGCTTTTGTTGATTTTGAGAGTTCTCTGTGCCTCCTGGATATGGATATCTGTTTCCTTCCCTAGATTAAGAAAGTTTTCAGCTATCATTTATTCAAATAAATTTCTGCTCCCCTCTCTCTGTCTTCTTCTGGGATTTCTATAATTTGAATGTTTTTACATTGGTGGTGTCACTGAGTTCCCTAAGCCTATTCTTATTTTGCATAATCTTTTCTGTCTTTTGTTTAGCTTGATTACTTTCCATTATTCTATCTTCTAGGTCACTAGGTCCTGTTCATTTCATCAAGCATGTTTCATTTTGTTTATTGAGCACTTTATCTCTACTATGTTATTTCTTATCTCTGTGTTAAGGGTCTCACTCATGTCTTCCACTTTTTTCTCAAGTCCAGTAAGTATCCTCATTATAATTGCTTTAAATTCTCTATCAGGCATGTTACTTATAGCTATTTTGCTTAGATCTCTGGCTATAGCCTAGTCCTATTCTTTTATTTGGGATAAATTTCTTTGTCTTCTCATTTTGCCTGCCTTTCTGTGTCTGTTTCTCTGTGTTAAGAAGGTCAACTATGTTTTCTGCTCTTGAAAGTGACTTTACATTGAAGAAATCCTGGAGTTCCCTGCAGTGCAGTCCCTGTTCACCAGAACCTGGCACTTCAGGAGAGTATCCTACATGTGTTGCTTATGCCCTGCTGTTGTGTCAGAGTCACTTTTCCTTTCAGTGCGGTCATCTGCATTGACTTTCTGCCTGCTTTAGGCTGGCACTCAAATGTTTTCAATGAATAAATTTTACAGTCCTTATGTGTTTACATGGTTATGTAGATGACCATATCTAAGAGCTTAAATTACTTTTTTATTCGTTCACAGTGAAGCATTGAAAAAAAAGCAAGACTTTAACTTTTTTAAGTAATTTAAATGGCAAGGATAAAAAAAAAACTCCTATTTTGTTCTCTTAAAGAATGTAGCATAGTGCTTTGAGTTGTACCTACTTTGTAGGTAGAAATCCGTAGGATTGTCTACTCAAGTCATGATGAGTACACAAGTAGCTTCAGAACTAAGAGAAATTCTTGATGTGCAAAGAGAAGAGGTTTTGATCAGAGGGGAGAGTTTCAGAGTTTGACATCGTGGAGTTAAGGGATAATGAAATTTAAAAATGTGATCATGCCTCTGGTTGGGTGAAATCCAATGATGATTAATTGATTGGCATAGAAAAAGGCAAGAAACTGCAAAGAAGTTTCTTCCAAAAATTGGATTTAAGAATTTCAGGCATTTGTCCTTTGTTTTTCTGATAGAAAATAATACATCATTCTGCTGGAGCTTACTAATTCCATAAATAATTCGATAAATAGGATTATAAGTCAGTATGCAGGTATGTATATTTACTTCAAAGTTAAAAATCTGTTACAGATATACTTAGATCTTAAATTAATTGATGAGATTTATGGCCGTATTTCTTGGAAACTACAGTCAGAGTGTTGCTTTTAACAGTAGGCACACAATTAAAAAATGTGAGCATGTGTTTGATTTAAAACATATATTAAAATTAGGTGTTCTTTTATTTTACACAATAAATTGGCACTTTGTTAAGGAGAAAAGATTCTAAGAAAACAATGAAACACAAGTAGAGAATATATAACTCTAACAGACTAATTCTGATGTCTTTCTTTTGTGTGTCCTTGATACACTATGCTACCTTTGACAACAAAAATGTCCTGCTCTAGTGACAAAGAGGCCCAGAAGTGGAAAAAGATATAGGTAGTTACTGAATAATGCATTCATTGATAGAAATGGTCAAATTATACAGTTTCCTAGTGGATACCATTTTTCTTCATTGAGTGGGACAGTATAAAGTTGGATGTTAATTGCTCCCACAAATATGCTTTTGCTTTTCACAATAAGCATTAAAACATGTCCTTGGAGCTCTGTGACTTCATCATACACCACCTGAAAAGGGAATAATGAAAATATAAATCAGATATGCTTAAATGCACTTTTTAAAAAATATTGCTTTTAATAAAAATATTTAGCCGTTAATATCATTTAGCTTGCAATAGATATGTTAATGTAGGATCTTTCATTTCTAACTGTAATTCTGGAAAGCTAAAGGTTCTCTTAACATAATGGAGTTTAATGACAGAATATTTCTCTAAGAAGCTTAGAATTTATTCTGATTCCATTAATAATTTTCCATCCCAAATTTAATATGACTGTAAATTATTCTCTAGGAGGAAATTTAAATACATCACCTTTTAACTGTCCTTGACTTTATTGTGCCACATGGGACCTTGAACATTATCTTTCTTTGTTGAAGACTAATGAGGAGAGCAGGCCAATCTCCATGATTTCCTTGTGTTAATTTAGTGCAGTACAACAATATTTCCTTCTACATGGGAAGAATTAATTCTATGCTAACTTTAATTTATTTAAAATTGTTTAATTTTTAATTATGAAAAAACATGCTTATTAAATAAAATATGGATGAAACAAAAAAAGGAAAATCTATATTTCTACCATTGGGAGATAATGACAGTTAATATTTTGATGTTTATTTTGTTTTCTATATATAATTACTTTTTAAGAAGTGAGCTGTAATTATGCTGTATGTACAGTTTTGTGTCTTGCTCTTTTTCACTTGCTAGTCATATAACTAGTTTCTAAAAAGGGATCTGTTCAACTGTGTGTTATAATTTCCAGAAAGTAAATCATGGGCATTACCACTGGGTGCCTACAGTAGTAAAGAAACTTCAGAAGTGTAGTACTATCAAGAAATTAGTTACCCATCATAAAGGGAGGGGAGACCTGTGTATAAACCCAACATGGTTGCCAGGGAAACTCCTCAGAACATATTTAGAAAAGGAGTTTCATATGCTACTACAAACTTGCTTGCTTTTTATAGCCAAGCTACAAGATAGAAATAAAGTGTTCTCTATATGTACAAAAAAGAAGCAGAGGAAACAACTTGAGGGGGAAACCCTTTCAGTCAGTTGGGAGGTCTCCTCAGTGTATATGGATATGGTTTCTGGTCCATCATATTGCATTTGTCTACCATTTATGAACCCATGAAGTTATTGATGAAGTTCCATTCAAGAGCCATCTTTTAGCTGTTCTGAACAATGATTTCCTTATCAAATAAACAATTCAATCAAGGGACATGAGATGTGATATAACAGGTTAATCCAGTCGACCCTGCTTCATGTGACAGCTCCTGGCTACCTCCTCTTCTAGAATCCTATTCTCATTCCAAACAGAATATTATCTTTTCAGTTTCTTAGGACTGCTGATTCAGATTATTCCATTTCACTTATTGAATTCCCCTAAGATAGTAAAGGAATTTAAGCGCTGCCTTAAAAATCTCAAAACGCTATTACATTAATTATTCTTCATTACCAGCAATGGGATGCCAGCATAGACTCTGTGAGCCACATCTCCTCCTGAACTCTTATCTTTCCAGGACTATAGAGTAAGCTCCTTTTCTTTTTCTCCACAGTGGCTATTTTGAACTGTTTAAACTATCTTCCATTTTCCTCTCCACAATACTTTCAGCAGATAAACTCATTTATTTTACAGAGAAAATAGATGAAGGGGCCCTTAAAGTGTGACTGTATGTGAAATAGAAAAATGGAATAAACCTAACTATCAGGGCTTTGCAAAAGTCTGGCTTAAGAACTCTGTGAATCATATAAATAAGCTCTAAACATACAAATTTCTATGACATAATAATTTGTATGCATTTATGGTCACCTATATGTTTTTTCATTTGCATAATAATAATGGTGATAATAATATTTGCCTTTTAGCACTGTGGGGAGAATAAGTGAGATAATGAATGTAAGCCTTACAACAAAGCCTGGTACCTATTGAACACTAATAAATTATAGCTGAGAAAGATCCATCAAATACACAAAAAGGAACAGCTGTTTCTTGCTATTTTGCATTAGTTAACTGGAGAAAACAGTTCCAGACAGAATTGAGCCTCCCTGGTATTTGGCAAGTTGAAATTCTCAAAAAATGACTTTAAGAATTAATTGCCTTTCTGGTTAAAATACAAACATTTGAACTCTAGAGGTTACACCCTGTGCTTCATTAGGCAAAAGTTATTTCCTTAAAAGTAACTCAAGTTTTATAAACATGCAATCATTATACATCATAGATAATATAGATCTATTTTAATTGCTTTACTGTATCCATAACATTGTTAAAAAAAAAAGCACTCTTATTTGTTGTGATGAGCACTGGGTGATGTATAGAAGTGTTGAATATTATACGCCAGAAACTAATATTATTCTGTATGTTAACTAAGTGGAGTTTAAATAAAAACTTAAAAAATAAAAACAATAAACACTCTATTCTTACCGCGCAATGACTAATTAGTGGGTAATGCTAGAGAAGTATGCAGATGATTATATTCTTTGAGACTTTTTCACCAAATGATTTAATATGAATATTCTGTCTTCACATAAACAGAACCAAAATGCACAGCTCTTTCCATTTAACTTTATGATACTTTTTACTTATAGACATGAGCCAGGTCTTCACTGCCTTCTGACAAATACTGAATTTGTAGGCTTTAAATTATCGCATCAAACAGAAAAAAACCTTGTTTAGGGTAATTAATATCTGTTAACTTGTATACAAGCACTCACCATATGTTATTTGCCCTGAGGGCATAGTAAATAATTCTGAAGTGTATTTAGCGTATTTAGCGTGACTTCAGTGGAAGAACAAGAACATGGAAACCAAAATGTGTCTAGTACTGGTGGTAAGGGGAGCAAGGAGGCAGGATAATGAAAAGGAGAGTTCAAAATAAGTGAGAACAGGAAAACTCTGTGGGTGTGGGAGGAAGGGACCAACGGCATAACTTAGTGGGGTCGGTATGAGTTTAGGAATCTGGCAGTTTTGGACTTGAAAACTGGTAGCTGGACTCTGGTCGAAATGTTTGACATCAAGGTCTCAATGTCTTCATTTACAAATCGAGTTTTCATCATGTTATGAATATCAAACGAGAGGATGTTACAGATAACCATAGCTATGACTTACTGAGTGTACCATACACTTACTGCTATGCTAGATAATCATTCACATTCCGCAAGATATTTTAAGATCTGTGAAACATGTAGAATGTTCCTGTTCTGTTCTAATTTCCCCTTTATACTTTATAACAGAACAGTACTTAAGAAAGGAATGCAACGTACAATATGCATTGGCTATAACAATATAATTATGCCCTAAAATACGATCTGTTTTTCTAATGAATCATTGCAAAAAATGATGGTTTTTAACCACATGCCAAAGGTAACAGAGTGAAAAAGAGCAAGGGCATTAGCGCCAGGATCCCAGCTCTGTGTCTTAAAAGCTGAAGGGCAGTTTTGTGAGCATGCTTACTGCCAGCCCCACCCACCTCCAGTCCAGTCATGTCTACAACAGGGATCTATACATGATAGGGATTTTCAGGGAGACTGCTGGCAAAGTCTGTTGGGAATCACTCTGGGAAGTGTCAAATAGACAAGTTTGGCCCTGTATCAAAGAAAGTTTAGTATCTAAAGGGTGGATATAAAAGGGACCCTTGGCAGTGTCCCTGACCCAGCCTTTCTCAGTCTGGGTATTAGGGGGAAAGAGAGAACTATGAATAAAAATGGAAATAATTATTTTCATGAAAACCTTTGTAAGACATTGGTGATGCAATGTAATATGCACTTTGTATTCCTTTAAGAGATTTATATAAAAAGGGGAGTGAGGTCATTCTCTCCCACTTCCCAGAACATTGCGTGGCTTCGGCAGTTTAAGAAATCCCAGCCATACTGAGTGGTTGATGTAGCAGTATTTGGGAAGCAAAGCAGGGGACAAGTTAAAAACGAGGTGGATGCCATGTGATAATTTTCTGGGCTTCCGAGAAAACATATGTAAATTGTTGCTGAGGGTGCCCAGAAATATTTGAGGGGTTTGGCACAGAGGTGAGGCCTCCAGCAGCACAATAGAGGGCAAGAGAAAGTAAAACCAGAGTTGAAACCGGTGTACTTTTTTTGGCATTTCTTATAACTATTCTTGTATTGATACAAGACACAGAACAAAATGGGAGAAAAATTAAAATGTTGTCTTCTTTTTATTCTCATCGCTTTCTAAATTCAACCAGCTTCCCCACCAAACTTGTTTATAGGGTGATCATTACTATTAAAATAGTCACTTATCCACATATTAATTAACATTTCTGCCTATTTGAGTTATGTAGAGATCAGAGTGTACTAGGCATGGACTATGGACTATTGTTGAAATAATTTTAAAAGTTTCCAAACAGTTTTAAAAGTGTTTAAAATTTATAAACAGTGTGTCCAAGCTACAAGTACTGGCTGACGAAAAAAGCATTGCAGTGATTTCTAATCAATGGGCCACGAATGTGGGAGGACCCAGAATTATTGCAAGCCATCAGAAAACTTACGGAAATAATAAGCAATATAAAATAATCTCCATGCATGTGTATTTACTATTTAAAAATATTGCTTTAAAATATTGCTTGAAATAAATAAAACACAAGTTAATTTAAACTCCTGAAATGTCAGTGGCTTTTTGTCCTTATGTCCCTCCTTGGCTTACAAATGCTGAAGTATAGCATTAAGTCTAGAGAAATTTCTTGATATTGATGTAGGGGGTCTTGTACTGAAAACATATGGAAACAAATGATCTACTATTGGGAGAGTATATCTCTAGCTGCTGATATCATGATAAATAATAAAATTTCAGAAGATCTTTCCTTACTAAATTATATGTATAAATATATATGCATTTTTACACATCCATATAAAGCATCACTTATAAAACTACCCCAAATATTAAATTCCATAAATATTTTTAGAAACAGCTAAATTTTAAAAAAAATTTTTTTTTCAACGTTTATTTTTGGGACAGAGAGAGACAGAGCATGAACGGGGGAGGGGCAGAGAGAGAGGGAGACACAGAATCGGAAACAGGCTCCAGGCTCCGAGCCATCAGCCCAGAGCCCGACGCGGGGCTCGAACTCACGGACCGCGAGATCGTGACCTGGCTGAAGTCGGACGCTTAACCGACTGAGCCACCCAGGCGCCCCAGAAACAGCTAAGTTTTAAAGATACTAAAAAAACCCAAAAAACAAAAAGGTATTTCCTTTGCCCTCAAGAAATTTACAATATACTAGAAGAAAAAAAGCATGTAGAACTAAGTAAAAGATGGCAAGTGTGGCATAAGAGTCTAGGAGGGAGTAGTTCCCAGAATCCACATTTGAGGTAAGCTTCAAAGTTGACAGAGAAGAGCATAAAGGGTGAAGGGAACCAGCTCCATCACAGAGGTCCTAAGGATTGTTCAGGGAATGACAAGCTGTCTTATGTGACCTGACAATAGGATTAGGTGTGAAGAAATAAAAGGTAATGAGCACACATATGTTCCTGACCTATTTTTTTTAAGTTTATTCATTAATTTTGAGAGAGAGAGAAAGCACAAGTCAGGGAGGGGCAGAGAGAGAAGGAGAGAAAGAGAATCCTAAGCAGGTGCTGCACTGTCAGAGAAGCCCGACACAGGGCTTGAACCCACAAACCATGAGGTCATGATCTTAGTTGAAGTTGGATGCTTAACTGGCTGAGCATGAGGCTCAAACACATGAACTGTGAGAAATCATGACCTGAGCTGAAATCAAATGCTTACCTGACTGAGCCATCCAGGAGCCCCCTGACTTATTTTTGACAAAGTTACAAAGACATTTGGTGGATTGCTTTTTCAATAAATGATGCTTGAGTAATTGGCACTCATAGGTTAAAACAACAACAACAACAACAACAACAACAAAATGAACTCCAACCTAAACCCCATACTTCATTCAAAAATTAACTCACAATAAATAATGGGCTTAATTAAATATAAAATGTAAAACTAGAAAACAGGAAAACTAGAAGAGAAAATATTTAGGACTAGTGCTAGGTGAAGAGTTCTTAGATTTGCCACCACATATGCAGCCAAAAAAGGAAAAATTGATAACTTGTACAAAATCAAAATTAAAACTTTTAATTTGAAAGACCCTGAGAAGAGGATGAAAAGTAGTCATGGAAGACAGGTAGAAAATATTTGCAAGCCACTTATTTGACAAAGGACTACTATCCATAATATATAAAGAACTCTCAAAACTCAGCAGCAAAAATACAAACTACTCAGTTAGCAAATGAGCAAAGACATGCAGAAACCTATCACTAAAGAGGATGGTAAATAGGCACATGACAAGAAGTTCAGCATCATTAGTTATTAGGTAAGTGCAAATTAAAACCACAATGAAGCACACTCAATACCTATCAAAAGGACTAAAATTAAAAAATAGCTGGCATAGATGCAGAGAAAACTGGATGCATTACTGGTAGGAGTATAAAATGGTATAGAAAAAGAGTATGGCAAGTTCTTTCTTTTTTTTTTTTAACCTAATATGCCATTACCATATATTCCAGTAATTACATCTTGAGCGGTTATCTATGAGAAATTACAACTTATGTTTGCACAGAAACCTATCCGTCAATGTTCACAACAGCTTTGTTTGCAATAGCCCAAGCCAAAAATAACCCAGATGTCCTTTAATGGGTGAACAGTTAAGAAAAATGTTATCCTTCCATACCATGACTACTACTCAGTGGTGAAAAGAAAAAAAACTATTGAGACATGCAGCTACTTGGATAGATTGCTAGGGCATTATGGTGAGAGAAAAATGTTAGTCTCAAAGTGTTACAAACTGCATGATTCCATTTATATAACATTTGAAATAACAAAATTATAAAGATGGTGAGATTACTAGTAGACAGTGATGGGGGAGTGGGCATTAGAGTGAGGGATGTGTCTGTGGCTATAATAGAGTAGCACCAAGGGTCTTTGTGATGGAACTGTTCTGGACCTTGATGGGGTGATGGTCACACAAATTTATACATGTGATAAAAATGCATAGAACCAATTGGAATGAAAATAAAAATGCATAGAACTAAATACAACAAAATGCATAAGAACACATGTAAAACTGGCAAAATCTCAATAAGGTCAGTGAATTGTAATCAATGTCAGTTTCCTGGTTGTGATACTGTACTCTAGTCATGCAAAATGTTACCATTGGGAGACAGTAGCAAAAGGTTATTTGAATTCTCTCTGTATTATTCCTTCCAACTGCATGTGAATTTACAATGATCTCAAAACAATTTTTTTTAGTTTATTTATTGAGAGAGAGAGAGAGAGAACGAGTGTGCAGAGGAGGGGCAGAGAGAGAGAGAGAGTGGGAGAGAGAGAATACCAAACAGGCTCTGCACCATCAGTACGGAGCTCGATGTGGGGATTGAACCCACAAACTGTAAGATCATGACCTGAGGGGAACCAAGAGTCAGATGCCCAACCAACTGAGCCACCCAAGTACCCCAAACAATCTTTTTAAAAGTATATAGGGATGATACATAATCCATGAGGCAATGAGGAACTTTCAAAAGAAATTTCAATAGTAGAAAAAATAAATATGACTGGCTTTTGAAAGTCACCTTAGGTAGAAATGTGAATGATTTGATTGAAAAACACAAGAGGCAGATAGGAGGCTATTCTATAGTAGCCAAAGTCACAGGAACCTCAAACAAAGAAGCAGTGATGGGGCAGACAGAAGGTGATGGGTTTAAGAGGCAGGTGGCTGTACATATAAAAAACTTTTAAAATGACAAAACTTGGGGATTAGTTGGAAAAGTGAGTGAGAGAGAGGGAAGTGTCATTAGAAGATATCTTTTTAGATGGGAAACAGCGGAGGGAACTCTGGTTTAAAAGTGCCTAGGAGACATTCAAATGGAGCTCTTTAGTAATCAGGCAGAAGTACAGAAGGTCAAAAATTTAAGGCAGAAGCCAAGGCTTGAGGAATAGATGCAGATGCAACTTACAGAGAGGTGTTAAATGAAAATTTTTAGGTATATAAGATAATTTTGAGACTATCAAGAGGAAATGAGGGTAGATCATGGAACAGCAAACAAGAATATTTTTCAGAGGAAGAATGGCAAAGAACAAAATTAAATGAGTGGTTAGAGAAGATGGAGGGAGTTCAGAAGAGGTAAGACTCAAGCAAAAGGGGGGTGTCAAAAAGAGGGTGCAGTTGGCAGCGTGGCTGTAGAAATGTTCAGGAGAGTAGAGCCTAAGGGTTCATTAGGCTCATTGAGCAATTAGGAGTCTACTGATGTCACTCTTAATAAAGCAGCATCTTTAAGTTCAAAATCCACACTGCAAAGGATTAAAGAATGAAAAGGAAGCGATGAAGTGAGAGCAGGAAATGTGAGTTACTTTTGCAAAAGTTTGGAGGCAATAGGGAGGGAAAGAAAATGTGGGTGCTTTAGAAAGGCTGAGTTCAGGAGTTTGTTTTGTTTTTTTAAAATTTCTGACCTAACCAGTGGATGAAGTAGCCTTAAGAAAGGCAAACAAATTAACATCCGAGCAAGGTACAGAGGAGATGAGAAGGGATGGAGTCAGGAGAATAAACGTGGGGTTTGCCTCAGAAAGAAGTTAAGGGTTTGGATATTCAAATTGTGAAATACACGTGAATTAGAGAGCTATATATAATATAAATTAATTTTATTGGTGGTTTGTACTTGTTTATTGTTTTCCATTTTTTCAAAGGAGATTTCATGAAGTTTATTGTTATACACAGGATATACTATGATAAAGTTATTAGGTAAAGAAAACCAGGTAAGGGAAAATAAGGTTAGAGAAAATAAGATGAAGTCAGGGATAATGTTAGGCAAAACAAACACCATCGTGGGCTCTTGCTGGAGGATAGCCAAAATGTGAAAATTGGTTCATAAATGCTTTGAAAGCAGAATCTGTATTTTCCAGTTCCCATAGCATCGAGAACAGTGATCAGCACACAGTGGCTATTTTGTGAAATGTCTTCCCTTTATGGAATAATGCTTCCAATTACTGCACATTTTCCATATTTGGTTGTTAAGCTGAAAAATGGTAAGAAAAATACAAAGCGACCGGACAAGAGATGAATCATACTTACAATTTCATTATAAGTGGGGTCGGTACATTTTGGAACAGATTTTGTTTTCCTCCTACGAACTTCACTGGGATATGGTAAAAGATAAAATTCAACATGTGCACTGGGCGCAGAGCCATCTGGGAGATGCTGCAAAGGAAAATGGTTATAAATATTAATGTGTGTTGCTATCAAAGAAAACAAATACAGAGCTACTAAATATCGAGACCAAAGGCAGGATCAAAATTTATTACAGTACTGTTTACCAGAAAATAAGAGAACAATCAAAAGAAATTCATCATTGCTCAAAAATATTCCCAAAGCACAGTGTAAAAGAGTAAAATCATCGATCTTAAATTAAGTGTTGTGTCAGAGAACTATATTTAAAAGCTTATTAAATGTAATTTACTTTAGTTTTTTATGGTAGAAAATAAATTTGCAGTTCTGACAGAAATGGTCAAGAGATAAATATAAACCACAGGCAGAGATAGGAATTAAGTGCCTCAGGATACTGTCCACCACTTGAAAATTAAAAAATGCAAGTTTAACACATAAAATAAAATGTAGCATTTAATGATAAGTATATGCATATTATGTAATATCACATTTTAAAGCAGAATGTAATTAATATACCAGTTAGACCTGTAACTTTAATATAGTTAAAAGATTTTAAGATAGTTATGATAATTTTATTATAAATTACCCTAAAATATATTGGATAACCCCTTTCAAACTATATTCTTTATTATTATTATTATTTTTGTTTTGTTTTGTTTTGAGAGAGAGAAATATAGATTGAGATGGGGAGGGTCAGAGAGAGAGGGAGACACAATCCCAGGCAGGCTCCACACCCTCAGTGCAGAGCCCAATGCCGGGCTTGAACTCACAATCTGTGAGATCATGACCTGAGCCAAAATCAAGAGTTGCATGTGTAACTAACTGAGCCACCCAGGCACCCCTCAAACTGTGTTCTATGGAGCCTCTAAAGTTGCCTAAAATACTGCCTGATGGGTAGATTAATGTTGTTAAATATCTAGATCTTTGGACCCCAGGTTGTCCTAAGTGGCCTCCCAACTTCCTCCCTTCCCAGCTTCCCCATTCTGGCTGCAGAACTTCTCTCCTTCTTCTTTTCCACCTTTCCTTATTACGGATATTTTTATTTCTTAATAGTCATTTGAGGAATAAGTCCATTGTTTCAAAAATTTGGAAACCACCAAACTTCAAAGAAATGTGTTTCACCTTTATCATCTTGACCAAATGGAGAATAAATCATACTAGAACTCCAAATATCTAGTTTGATAAATGTTAGTTTGATAAATGTGTAATTTATATTTAAAGAGGATGATTTGGGGCGCCTGGGTGGCGCAGTCGGTTAAGCGTCCGACTTCAGCCAGGTCACGATCTCGCGGTCCGTGAGTTCGAGCCCCGCGTCGGGCTCTGGGCTGATGGCTCAGAGCCTGGAGCCTGTTGCCGATTCTGTGTCTCCCTCTCTCTCTGCCCCTCCCCCATTCATGCTCTGTCTCTCTCTGTCCCAAAAATAAAAATAAACGTTGAAAAAAAAAATTTAAGATAAAGAGGATGATTTAAAAGTCTAATTTGAGAAATTAAATTCTTATTTGGTTGACCATATTCTAAATATTAAGTTGGTAATTTTCAACAAATACATTTTACTGTTCTGAATCACAATGACATTTATATGTTAACATCCAGTGCCCCAATGTCATTAGCTTTAATTGTATATCTTTCTTTGGCACTCAAACAAAACATAGTGGAAAGTAAGAAAATATGATATATATTATAATAGTACTAATTTTTACTCAGTTCTAATTTACAGGGTGAAAATTATATTAGGAAAATTTTGTACTTTATTATTACTCACAAATTAGGTATAATACATCTGCATACACCATATGTCAAAATGCTAAGATTGTCAAAATTGCTGCTTCAGGTAGAGCTCAAGGTTTCTTTCCTCCATTGAAAACCTCCTCCAGGATAAAAATCTCTGAAATGTTTCAATGGGATAATGGAATCTTCGGTGATGCAGAAAGGAATTGCTATTAATATTTGAGAGAGTGCTTTTACTTTTTTTGATTTGGTGTGGTTTGGTTTGGTAAGAAGGATGACGGGAGAGTAATGTTTTGCTCTGTAATTTTCTCGTCTGCCATGGTGTTTGAGGATACTGCACCTATAATCACTGTATGCTCCAGCTTAGTGGTTAGAATCATGGTTCTGAAAATGGGCTTTTTGATTGCAATCTGGGCCCCCAAATTTGCCAGCTATGTGGCTTTTGGCAGGCATCTTAACTTTTCAGTGGATCTGTTTCCTAACCTGTTGAAGGAGGATAAAGGTGATATACGTCTTATAGCATTTAAAAGACAAACCATGTAATGTGAAATAGAGTAAGACCTGATAAATGTTTGGTACTATTTTTATTTTCTATAAATTAAATTTAAATTAAACATAAATATACTATATGCGCTGATTGGACAAGATATCCCTAATGTACTATGACATTTATGAGCAGAGTTCTTAACCTTGGCGCTATTGACACTTGGGCCACATAATCCTTTGTTGTAGGAGGTTGTTCTGTGCATTGCAGATATTTTAACAGCATCACTGACCTCTACCCACCAGATTCCAATAGCACCATCCTTCCAGACATTGCTAAATATCATTTGGGGGACCAAATTAACCCTAACTAAGAACCGGTTAGATGACTCCCAAATAAAGAATCTCTAGTTCATCCTTAGAATCCAAGCCTAGTGACCTGTGAATATTTCCATCCGGATATCTTCTTGGCACACTTATATAAAATCTAACCAAAATCTGTTGTCTATCCTTCCTTACACTCCCAAACAAAATTTTCGAGGTTGTTAAAGCTATATTAAAATAATACCATTTATTTTCTCTAGGGTCTCCCTTGTTACTGATTTTCAAATCCAAGTGTAGCGAGATCAATATCCTCTGTTTGCCCAAGTACATCCGCCACCACAGATCTTTATTTCCTAACTTATTGTAACTAGATTTTAATGACTTTTTTGGCTCAGTCTTTCCACTTCTTTCCTTCATTTATTCCATATATCAATGTTGTAATTAACTTTCCTGTAAAGCTGCTTTGATCATGTCACTTTCCTTCTCGGGGCATTCAAGATTTTCCCCCATTGCCTGAAGAATAAACTCCCAATCACAGATGGGGAAAAATATTTGCATACCAGATTTCACCAAGCATTTAGCAACTAAAGGTTTGGGTTTCTGTTTCCAAGTTAATGTCCTTGACAAGGTCCTTGAATATCCTGAAGGTTTTAGGATAATAGAACAGAACAGGTTTCAATTTAAAATCGGAAGTGCATTAGATCTGAACAGCAGTGGACTTAGTATATCCTTAATAGCTTTCAATGCAGACATTGATTTCTCAGGTCTTTCAGAGATTCTTTTTGTTTTTTGTTTTGTTTTGTTTTCCAAAGCAGCTGTCCTATCAATGTTATTATTATTTTTTTCTTTCTTGTACTGTATCTTGATCCTTAAACATCACAGCTAATTTATTTAAAAACTCTAGTTGTCTTCTTATCAGTACTTCTCATTTCACCCTTTGCCCGGATGTTTATATGAATTAAATTTAACTTTGTTTTAAAATATATTTTTTAATGTTTTTATTTATTTTTGAGACAGAGAGAGACAGAGCTTGAGCAGGGGAGGGGCAAAGAGAGAGGGAGGCACAGAATCTGAAGCAGGCTCTAGGCTCTGAGCTGCCAGCACAGAGCCCGACACGGGGCTTGAACTCACGGACTGTGAGATCATGACCTGAGCCAAAGTTGGACGCTTAACCGACTGAGCCACCCAGGCGCCCCTAAATTTAACTTTAAAAGTGATTAAATAACCTGTACTTGTCTAAATGCCTTAACCTAGGATTTTTACTCTGGTTGCAGTTTAGACCTTCACAGAGACTTAACACTTTTACCTGAAGAGTCATAAGGCTTGGAGATTCAGAGTTCTTAGTCTGATGCTCAGTCTAAGCAATGAGAAGTTTCCTTGTATCGCCCAGAGGATTTTCATATTCCCAGTGGATTGAAGTCAGGCAGTGTTACTACCACTTTCTTCTATAATTCTGGCTAATATTGTTACTGTGCTAGAAGATGATGTAAAGTCATCTAAAATTAATTTTTGTTAATCTTCCTAACTCTGGATTCTATAGATCCTAGATTTTGCTAAAATATTTTCTTTACATTTTTAGAAGTTTTATATATGTTATCTCCCTTATGACATTAAAATTCCTTAAAAAGGAAACCCACGTCTTGTTGTTTTACACTTCTTCCACATTTCCCTTGGGCTTTGCTCCATTGGTTACTCTACTACCCTAACCCTACCCTCAGTTCCTTCATTCTAATCTTTTAATATGTCTCTGAATCTCCAATGAAAATGTAAAATCCTCCCTTGAGATTTGGCTTCCCTTTACATTATTCTTTTCTTCCCTTTCATAGGTATGCCTTTCTTTCATAGCATTCCTAGAAATCCTGTCCCTAACACAGTGCTTGGCATATAGTGAATACTAAATAAATAGTTATCAAATGACTGAATGGATGAGGTATATATTTAAAAAAATTTAGTATTTATTTTTGAGAGAGAGAGAGAGTGCAAGCAGGTGAGGGGTAAAGAGAGAGGGAGACAGAATCACAAGCAGTCTCCAGGCTCTGAGCTGTCAGCACAGAGCCCAGGGCAGGGCTGGAATTTGTGAACTGTGAGATCATGACCTGAGCCGAAGTTGGATGCTCATCCGACTGGGCCACCCAGGTGCCCCTGCACACAACATTTAAAATGGACGCCTGGGTGGCTCAGTCAGTTAAGTATCCAACTCTTGATTTCAGCTGGGTCATGATCTCACAGTTTGTGAGTTTGAGCCCCGTGTCTGGCTCTGGGCAAGCAGCATGGAGCCTACTTGGGATTCTGTCTCTCCATCTCTCTCTGCCCTACCTTACTCTCTCTCTCTCTCAAAATAAACAAACTTCAAAAAAAAATGGCTTTCAGTGTAGGGCACCTGAGTCACTCAGTCAGTTAGGCATCTGAATCTTGATTTTGGCTCAGGTCATGATCTCAGGGTCATGATCTTATTGTCGTGAGATCCAGCCCCATGTTGAGCCCTAGGTCAGGCTCAGTGCTGGGTGTGGAGCCCACTTGATTCTCTCTCTCCTTCTGCCTCTCCACTGCTTGTGTTGTCTCTGTAAATAAATGAGTAAGTAAGTAAATAAATAAAATGGTTTTCAATGGTAGTTCTCTTGTCTCTGCGGTCAAAGAATAAAACTATATTGAAAAATGGTTAATTTATCAAAATTCAGGAAAAAAAAGTAAGCAGTAGCATGTTGGTATAAAAAGAAAGCACAATATAAACCATTTATTAAGTAAATAAAACCATTTCACATTGCAGGGTATGACAACCACCCTTTAGTATTTTCATAGAAGTGTATGAGGAAGAGACTTATTTTTCATGTATAGTAATAATAATGATAATAGCTATCACATAATGAGTATTTGCTTTATTTAAAACACTCTCTTAAAAAACCTTGAGGGGCGCCTGGGTGGCTCAGTCGGTTAAGCATCCGACTTCGTCTCAGGTCATGATCTCACCATCCATGAGTTCAAGCCCCGCATCAGGCTCTGTGCTGACAGCTCAGAGCCTGGAGCCTGCCTTGGATTCTGTGTCTCCCTCTCTCTCTGACCCTCCCCTGTTCATGCTCCATCTCTCTCTGTCTCAAAAATAAATAAACATTAAAAAAAATTACAACAAAAACAAAAAACCTTGAGCCAGTATGATTGTCTTTATTTTATTGAAAATATTTTATTAAAACTTACGCTCTTAACCATTACCCTATATATTGAGTCTCTACAAAGAATGCACAGGAAACTACCAGATTCAAATTAAGAGCTCTTCTACATCAAGTTTTATCAGAAATGTGATGAAGATAGATGGTTTAAAAATAACTTCTGTAGATTAATTCAAAGCTTAATTGTATTTAATAGGTTCTTATCTTTTTGATGAATAATTTATGAGAATTTTCCATCAAATTTTTTTTTAACTTAAATGTTTCCCATCATGTGATAATATAGGCTTTGGTAGAAATCAACTGCTGATGATTAAAATATGATAGGACTATCAAAACCTGAGGTCTATGCCAGAAACAAAATAACATAATAAAAAAGCATTTTCCTCCTCTACGTGCCTGCCAGATTGCAGTACTGAAACCCAGGCTAGCTACTATGAAGAGGGTCTTTTTATAAAATGACAATGCACAACAAAAATACAAAAGTACAATAAAAGTGCTTGTGATATGTGGTTTGCTCAGTGCTTTGGTTAAAGAAATAGTGAAATGATCTTTCTAATCTTTCTGTGTGTGTTCGTTAATATAGAGTGGCATGATTTCAGGTCCTCATGAATTAAATTGGATAGTCTTCTGCTTCATTTCACACCAATTAAGCCTTTAATAGAATTCTTGTCACTAATAGGTGATTTTCAGTAATTTTTTAAACAATCAATTCAAAAATCAAACTACCATGTGTCTAACACTTTGGATAGTCTATAAGAGGTCACAGAAAAGTGATTGAAACAGTTTTTACTTTCAAAGAAATGACAAACTCATGGGCATGATCATCTTATTACATACCTATTAAAGATTTTTCATCCTCAACTTGATGCAGTTAACAACTAGACAGAAGTCACAGTCTAGTAGATAGAAACACTTTTCTGACTCAATAAATAGGAATTGAATTGCTTTTAATAATGCAGAGTTTTAATTAGAGCTACAGACCAGACTTTGCTACTGAATTGTCTTGCAAAGTTTGGGAAGTTTTTCCATTTCTCAATCTTAATAACATATAAGAAGTAAGGCTTTAAACCTCATTTCTTTTTAACAATCTATTCAATGGAAAATGCTGAAGAATTGTTTATGAGTTAAGTGGTAATTAAACTTTTTCTTCTTTCTTTCTTTTTTTTTTTTTTACAATTGCACTGAACCATTCTAAATGATTTCAAATCCTATAACCCTTAACTTCTATCCTCCAATGCTGAGAAAATTGTACAAATAAGAGACAGAGTACGTTTGTTAATGATAATTAAAGAACTGTGAAGAACAGATGAAACACTGGAAGATTAGATTTATGATATTATACTTGATAGTATGAAAGATTTTTTGCAAAAAACCCAGAAACTAGTAATTCAGAGGGAAAGTAAAAGAGTTTTCTACTCGTATACCTCAAAAATGTGCCTTGATTTTGTCCTAGTAAACAGTTTTATCATTATTTAAATAAAGATATTGATATATGATGGGCAGTTGTCAATAATTGGAGTGTTTTGGGCAGTATGTTTGATTAGATAATCAGGAATGAGCTGTGAAGGGCTGGAATGATGAACTATATCTAACAAGGTTAGAAACAAATAGACTCAATGCCAAGTTCTCCTTTTGGGCCTGAAAACTTCATTCTGAAAATCCAGGATATGAAACACTTGGCTTATGAACAGCACTTGGAAAAACTTTACAAAAATTGTATGTGATTATTGGTTCAATATATCTATGAGCCAGAGATTGCTAGCTACAACCTACAGTATGGTCCTCTATCACTTGTCTGTCTGTCTGTCTGTCTATCTATCATCATCATCTATCTTCATCTATCATATCTGTGTTTCATCTATCTATAGCAAATATACGAGAAACTATAAATGTAAAGAGATGAAAGGTTAAAGGTAAAAGGATGGAAAAAATATACTATGCCAACCTTAATCAAAAGAAAACTGGAAAACATATAAATATCTGACAAAGTATATTTGACAGCAAAAAATACTACCATGAATAAAAAAGTTCATTTCATAATAAAGGAGTCAATTAATCAAGAAGACATAATCTTAAATGTTCATGTAACATTATACCAATGCACAATTATTGTTAAAAGATTTTAACATCCCTCCCTTAATAATTCATAGAACTAGTATACAGAAAATCAGTAAGGCTATAGAGAAAAAAAAATAGGGGGAAATGAGTATCTTATAGGCAGCATATAATTGGATCATGTTTTTTTTGTTTTGTTTTGTTTTGTTTTACCCATCCAGCCACTCTATGCCTTTTGATTGGAGAATTTAAACCATTTACATGGAGAATAATTATTGATGGCTAAAGACTTAACTAATGTCATTAATTGTTTTCTGGCTGTTTTTTTAGTTCTATCATCCTTTTCTTCCTCTCTTGCTGCCTTCTTTTGTGAACTGATGACTTTATGTAGTGGTATGCTTTGTTTTCTCTTCCTGTCATCTTTTGTGAATTTACTGCAGGTTTTTGCTTTGTGGTTACCATGGGGCTTGCATAAAACATCTTAGGTTTACTAGTCTATATATGCTGATAAATTTACTTCAATCACATACAAAAACCCTACCCTTTATTCCCCCATTTTTTTATGTTATTGAAGTCACAATTTACCCCTTTTATACTGTTTATTCATTAACAAATTTTTGTCACTGTAGTTGTTTTTAATACTCTTGTCTTTTAACCTTTATACTAGGGTTAAATGGTTAGTAGTCCACCATATTACACTATTAGGATACTCTTACTTTGATTGTATACTTATTTTTGCCATGGGTTGTATATTTTCATATGTATTTATATTATCTGTTAGTATCATTTCATTTTATCTTGAAAAATTCCTTTTAGCATTTCTTGTAAGGCAGGTCCAGCAGTGATGAACCCCTTCAGCTTTCATTTGTCGTTCAGCTTTTATTTGTCTGGAAAAGTCTTTGTCCCTTCGTCATTTCTGAAGGACAGCTTTGCCAGGTAAAGTGTTCTTTGCTGGCATTTATTTTAGTTCACTACTTTGAATATATCATTCCATTCCCCCCTGGCCTATAAGGTTTTTGCTGAGAAATCTGCTGAAAACCTTATAGAAGTTTGCTTATAAGTTACAAGCTTTTTTCCCTTTTAAAATTCCCTCTTTGTCTTTGATTTTTGATAGTTTTATTATAATGTATTTTGAAGAGGATCTCTTTAAGTAGAGTGTTTTGGGGAACTATGAGTTTCATGAACTTAGATATCCAAATATCCTTCCGGATTTGGAAAGTGCTCAATCATTATTTCTTTAAATATGCTTTCTGTCCCTTCTCCCTTTCTTCTTCTTCTGGAACTCCAATAATTCAGAGTTCTTGTTATGGTATTCTAAGATCACATAGGCTTTCTTCACTCTTTTTTTTTTCATTTTCTTTTTCTTTTTTTGTTCTCTACTGACTGGATAATTTCAAAGTTCATGTCCTCTATCTCACAGATTCTTCTTTTGCTTGATCCATTCTGTTGGTGATGCTCTCTGTTGGATTTTTCTTTTCATTTATAATATTCGTCAGTTCCAAAATTTGTTTGCTTCTTTTTAAAACATTTTTATCTCTCTGATAAACTCTCATTTTGTTCATATATCATTTTCCTGATTTCGTTGAATTGTCTTTCTATGTTTTCTGTAGCTCACTGAGTTTCCTTTAAAAGTCTATTTGAATTCTTTATATCAAGCAAATCACATAATCTCCAGGTCTTTGAGTTTGGTTAGTAAAAGATTATTGTGATCCTTTGGTTGTGTCATGTTACCTTGATTTTTCATGTTCCTTGAAGTTTTGCATCGCTGTCTTCAAATTTGAAGTAGTTGTTACATCCTCCAGTCTTTACTAACACCCCACTTCAAAGTATTCAAACTTTTTCTTTTCCTTACAACAGTGTGATGAAATGTCTCCTTTGCAAACCTGGACTTCCACAAAGGCTCTTTTATCTGTGGAATGTTCTCTAAGACAGTGGTTTCTAGGAGCTCCCTGACTATAGCTAAGAGCAGCTGGAAGCAGTTCATGAGCTACTGCAACGTCATCAGCAGGGACTGAGGACTGAGTGTCTATTATCTGATGTATGGGTGCCTGGATCCCTTGTTGTATGGTGTTAGATCTCATAGCTCTCACAAACATAACTTTTGTCTGTGAATGGATGCTGAATTTTTGTTGTTGGGTGAGAGATGTCTTTTGCATGATGCTAATGTGACTCTTAAGTTGATTACAGAAAAGCCAAGAAGAAACCAGATTAAGAGGACCAATGTCAGGACTCTAGCTTATGTTTTGTTTGTTTGTTTGTTTGTTTCAGTTAGAATGAAGAATTGAGGGAGATTTGGATAAAGAATAGCAATTAGGGTATAAGCTTGTCAGTAAAGAACAGAGAGTGATTAAATAAAATTTGTATAATGTGGTGACCTGTACATTGATGGCTATGTCAGCTGGAGATATGGTTAAGTGTCCAGAGTTGTTGAGTATTTAGAGAAATAATCCTCAGCAGGAAATCACTTTATTTTTTGAATTTTTAAAATTTTAATAATATATTTATTTAATTAATATATATATATATAATATAATCATTTGAACATGTAATCTACATAAAAATTAAAATTTATTTATTTATTTTCAGGAATAGAATTTAGTGATTAATCACTTACATATAACACCCACTGCTTATCCCAACAAGCGTCATCCTTAATGCCCCTTGCCCCTTTAGTTCTTACCCCCACCAACACCCCACCAGCGATCCTCAATACATTCTCTGTGTTTAAGCCTCTTATGGTTTGTCTCCCTCTCTGTTTTTATACTGAAATCACTTCATTTTTAAGTGAGACAGACTATTTAGGTCAAATATTTGTCACCTGACTATTCTCAAGTTTAGTATTAAGTATTATAGATAGCAGAATTCACAGAGAAAAGCTATTCATTTATGAATGTAGCTTAAATTTAACTGCTCTGCATTGTGACTATTTTTCACAGTGGTATACACTTAAGTGAATATTCACTTATTTAACAAACATGTATTAAGGGCATATTATTGTGTTAGGCATTGCAGAGTATACAAAATATATTTCCCCCAGTTTCTTCCAATAAGTATATTGTCAATACAGTTGAAACTACAGGATAAACCAAAATGATAAAGGTTTTAAGAAATGAGATAAGGCAGTGAATATCAAATGGGTGGTGTAAACAGTAAGTGTAAGGAGGTCAAAGGAGAGAAGGATTACCAGGAACAAGAGTGATCTGGGAGATTCAGAAAGGATGAGGTTTGAGGTGAGCCTGGATGTTAGAAGGTAAATAGAAGGGAAGAGGAAGTATGATATACTTTGCTAGAATGACTGGAGCGTGTTTGATAAACAATGAGTAAACCATCTAGAATATAATACATGTTTTCTGTTGGGGAGGGTGGATATAAAGGCAGGTAGAGCTAAATTGTGTAGTACCTTAAATATTAGGCTAAGGAATTTGAGACTTACAAAGATTCTGTTAGCATTTTTTATTGATATGTTAAAAATAGAATTTTAGGATGTTTTATGCAGAATGGATTAAGAAAGTAGAACACAAGGACAGGAATATCATAACAATCAAAATAGTCCATAAGTGAATTAATAGAGACTATAGAATAGGATTTTGGTAAAAATAAAAGTAACAGTAAACTAAAAGGATTTTCTGATGATTATATATAGCAGTACTGGAATAAGTTAAAATATGGAAAATAAATTATAAGGCCATTTTGACCAGGGGTTACTTGAGGTTGGCGCAACAATTTTTTTAAATAAGCAGTCAAGAGTGAGAGTTGATTTCAGTGAAAAGTAGAGAGCTATAATTTAGCACTGTTGAGTTTCAGGAGATGGCAAGATATCAGAGTGCAAATGTCCATCAGGCAGTTGAAAATATGTAAATTGGGTTCAGAGATATATTTAAAGTAGAGATATAAATTTAGGAGTAATTCACATAATCTTCAAAGCCTCAAGACTGGATGGAATTTTTTTAGGAAATCAATTTGAAGAGTTAAAGCCATGAATACTGGAAAATCTCCACATTTAAGGGTTAAAGGTGAAGCCAGCATTTATTAAGCCACTACGTACATTAGTTTAAATTTGTAAATGCTGGGGTGTCTGGATGGCTCAGTTGGTTAAGTGTCCAACTTCCACTCAGGTCATGATCTCATTGTTTATGAGTTTGAGCCCTGTGTTGGGCTCTGTGCTGACAGCTCAGAGCCTGGAGCCTGCTTCGGATTCTGTCTCTCTCTCTCTCTATCCCTCCACCACTCATGCACACACATATACACACATACTCTGTCTCTGTCAAATATAAATGAATGAAAAAGAATTAAAAATAAATAAATACATTTGTAAATGCTAAGGAAGCCTCAGAAAGAGTGCTGTCAAAGAAGTGTAGAGAATATATGGACAGTGAAGTTTCACTTTGTGAACAGTAAAGTTCACAAAGGAAGGACTAGTTAAAAATATTGATGATGGAAAGAGATGAGTTATTATTAGCATATTATTTATCATAGGTTTAAGAACAATTTATGTTTTTTTTTTCATTAAGAAGTAATTGGTAATCTTCAAGGGTCAGTGTTTACTAACCCTGAAAAATCATGGAACAATGAAATATCTCTATCTGGGCCAGCTCCTCTCCACTATCCACTGCTTTGCCTCATATTCTTTGAAATGGGAGATCAATGTCATAGTGGGCCAGCTCTAGAAGAGTAATTTTTTATTAATGAAATATAAGCCAAATACAATCCATGGGATAATTATTATTAGAAAATTATCCTTTATCAAGAAATTGACATTTATTTAGATTGAAGTGCATTTAGGATAGAACAATGACATATCTCTTTCAAAAATCTAGATTAAAAATATTGAATTGGGTTAGTCAGAGGAGTTAGCCAAGTTATTTTTAAAAGGATATACAAGGGGCGCCTGGGTGGCTCAGTAGGTTGTGCATCCAACTTTGGCTCAGGTCATGATCTTGTGGTTTGTGAGTTCAAGTCCTGTGTGGGTCTCTGTGCTGACAGCTCAGAGTCTAGAGCCTGTATCAGATTCTGTGTCTCCATCTCTCTTCCCCTCCCTGCTTGCACTGTCTGTCTCTCTCTCAAAAATATATAAACATTAAAAAAAATAAAAATAAAAAATAAAAGGATACACAGAACATTGTTATCTTTGTATGTCAAACATTGTCATCACCTGTACTTTATTTTCACAACCCTCTTTTATCAACTTTACTAAATCTAAGTGTTGTATCTTCTACACCAACAAGCCCTTCAATTTGTTTGGAACCAAGTACAGAATTGGAATTGTATGTAGAGTGCCATTTTGATGTGTAATTAACCATTTCAGTGGTTCATGGACTACTTGTCCATGGAAGATATGGAAGAATTGTATGATCTATGAGGCCAGGAGAATATATATTTTAAAAATAAGAACTTCCAAGCTACACATACACATTAAAAATGTAAGAAAAATTTTAAATAGAAAATAAAATGCAATAAAATGTGTGTGTGTGTATTTAGCCTGGGGTTCTTACTGATGTGTTTGAGTCTATTTCTTTCTCTCCTGTTATTTTTTTTTATATTGATTTCAGTGCATTAAAGTCCAAATGTGTATGTGTTTTGAAATCTACTATCCAATGTCTAACAATAAAAGGGACACATTTAAATCTTCTATATTTTTTATATTTTGTCTTACAGCTAAATTTGGGCTAATAATAATAGGAAAGGAAAGCGAAAGTAAAATAAAGGAAAAGAGAATAAAGGGAGAAAGTGAGGAGAGGAGGAAGAAAAGAAATGAGAACAAAGTTTTATCCTTCTGCTTTTGAAGCAAATTCTTTTATTCTTGGAGAACTAGATATGGTGAGAAGACAAGTTTAGGGCTGTAAATGATGAGGTCAAGGTTTTATGCCAGTATTGCCTCTCTAGATACATCTGTCTTCTCATAGAATGAGACAAGTCCCATCATTTCTGTTCCTTCATCCCTTCTGAGCATATGGCTAGGAGATCTAATACCATAAATATTCACAGAAAGATGAAACAGAACTTTTAATTAATTACTATACAAGTTGATTATTGAATAATAAGGCTACAGAAGTCTTTTTTAATTGAAGTATAGTTGGATCACAGTGTTACATTAGTTTCAGGTGTACAACATAGTGATTCAACAAGTCTATATGTTACACTATGCTCACCACAAGTGTGACTACCATCTGTCACCATACAATGCTATTACAATTACAATACCATTGGCTATATTCTCTATGCTATACTTTTTATTCTCAGGACTTATTCATTCTGTAATTGGGAGCCTGTGTCTCCCACTTCCCTTCACTCACTTTGCCCATCCTCCTACTCTCCTCCCTTCTGGCAACAATATAGTTTGTTTCTGCTTTTGTTTGTTTATTTGTTTTGTTTTTAGATTCAACATATAAGTAAAATCATATACTATTTGTCTTTCTCTGGCTGACTTATTTCACTCAGCATTATACCCTCTAGGTCTGTCCATGTTGTCACAAATGGCAAGATCTCATCCTTTTAAAATGGCTGAATAATATTCCATTATAGAGACAGAGATAGAGACAGAGATAGAGATCAAGATAGAGACTGAGATAGAGATAGAGATGATAGAGATAGAGACAGAGATATACCACATCTTCTTTATCCACTCATCTGTCAAGGGACACATGAGTAGTGTCCATATCTTGGCTACTATAAATAATGTCACAAATACAGGGGTGAATATATCTTTTCCAGTTAGGGTTTTCACCTTCTTTTGGTAAATATCCAGTAGTGAAATTTCTGGAAAATATGGTATTTCTGTTCTTAGTTTTTGGAGGAACCTCCACACTCATTTCCACAGTAGCTGCACTGATTTACATTCCCATCAACAACAACACACAAGGGTTCCCTTTTCTCCACATCATCATCAACACTCGTTATTTTTCATCTTTCCTCCTGTTTTCATATCACAACTGTTCTGCCCTATTTTGTGTCTTATTAAAGGATTAAACAGCATTCCATTTGAGATGTGTCCTGCTTTCCCTGATATTACTTGCACCTCATTTGAAATCATATCATTTTGCTATAGTGTAAGAATCTCTGAGAGTGTGAGCACATTCAATATCAGAAGAGAGTCTGGAATCTTTATTGATTACTTTTAGAGCCTACTAGAATGCACATATTCTGGAGCAAGTAAATGAAAACAGTCTGGAAATGACGCAGACTAGGGGAATTCATGAGACCAGGAGAGACACTGCAGACATTGCAATTCATAGAGATACATGTATAGAGAGACATGAAGATATCAGTGGAAAAGAGCATCTTATAGTGGGCTACTTGGGAAAATGCTAGAAAGATTTTTAAAAATGTTTTAAATTCAAATGATTTTTATATATGTCTCTGTTATATAAACTGAAACATTATTTTTAAAAGTCTTTGCCAACCTTCCAAATAACTGCATTACTTTGTCAGTCTCTGTTCACTAGAATAAATCACATTGGGCTGCTTTAAAAGGGAAAAAATTTAGCAAATTTTGTTTTAGCTTGTGAATTCACAGGAGGGACGTAATTCTTAGAGCAAAGCTTCAAAGATTTAATATAAGATAAACAATTCTTTTCATCAAACTTAATATTAAATATAACAGAGCTGCAGGCAGAATAATTCATTTTAACATTAAAATAAAATGAAGCACGACTTCTTCAGTCTGATTACTTTGGCATGTGAAAATACTAAAGGCTCAGAAACTAAATAACAATTAGTTAAAACTTGAAATAAGTGAAGAAAATATGTTGAGAATTTATAGATAGATTTTCCTGTCATTTATATTGTAGTGTTATCTCTGTCCTCAGATAAGCAGAAGAAATAAAAGAGTCATTTAAAAGTAGCTCTGAAAAATGCAAGGCATGAGAACTTTGTTTTGATGGTTTTTGGTAGGTGAATAAGATCATAATTCTTAGTTGTTTATATCAGAAATAATTTGACATTCTTTTATTTAACAAAGTATTCATTGAGCATCTACTATGCACTTGACACTGTTTTAGCCCTTGGAGTAATAGCAGTGATATAGGGCCGTGGAGACAAAAAGTTAGAAAAGGAAGTTTGAAAGTGGCAACAGGTAGTGGTTTTGCAGCTTTACATATGGGAGTCAGAGAGGACCTCACTGAAAAGGTGGCAGTAAGACTTAGTCTTCCAGGATATGTGAGACTGAGCCATGAACCTGGGAAAAAACATTCCAGATGACATGAATAACAGGTACAAATGTCCTGGGGCAGAAACATGCTTATCCTATTTAAGGAACAGGAAGGAAGACACTGAGGTTGGAGTGGAGTGATTGAGGGAGTCTGTCGAGATGAGGTTGGAGAGATCAAGGAGGCCAGATCAGTAGTAGGGCTTCATAGATCATTAATAAGTACTATGCCTTTCATTATAAGTGATATGAGTGAGACCTTACCCTCAGAAGGATATGAGAGAAGAATGACAAGATCTGACTTTTATTACAAAAGGAATATTCTGGCTCCTAGGTTAGGAAAAGATTAGGAAGAAATACAAGTAGAAGCAGGGAGACCCATTAAGAGACTACAGCAGTGGGGTGCCTGGGTGGCTTAGTTGGTTAAGTGTCCTACTTCAGCCTAGGTCATGATCTCACCATTCCCAAGTTCGAGCCCTGCATCAGGCTCTGTGCCGACAGCTCAGAGCCTGGAGACTGTTGCAGATTCTGGGTCTCCCTCTCTCTCTCTCTGCCCCTCCCCCACTTGAACTCTGTCTCTTGCTCTCAAAAATAAATACACGTTAAAAAAGTTAAAAAGAGAGACTACAGCAGTGATTTAGGTGGGAGATGATGGTGGCTTGAACCATTTATGGTAGCAGTGAAGGGCAAAGGAGTGCAATTCTGGATTTGTTTGGAAAGCAGAGCTGACAGAATTTGCAGATAAATTGGTTGTAGTTTGTGAGAAATGTCAAAATGACACCAGGGACTTTGAGTAAATAGTAGGATAAAGTTTCTATTTCCTGTTATGGGAAAGTTTGCAAAAGGAGCAATAATCAGGAGGCAATAATCATCAGAAGTTTGATTTGGTGTATCTTAAGTTTGCAATGCCTATTCAATTTCTACTAGAGTTGTTGAGCAGTTAGTTATACATAAGCCTCTGGATTTCAGGGACAGTTCCAAGATGAGTTATAAATATGGAAGAGAAAGACATGTAAATGATATTTAACATCACAGGGCTGGAAGTAGAAAAGAGAAGAGGTGTAGGAATGAATTTCAGGGCAATGTTAAGGGATCGGGGAGAAGAGATGAACCAGCAGGTAGACTGAGAAGTCAGATTGCAAGAAGTATTATTTCATTATTAATAACTTTCTTTCTGAGGACATTGGCATAGGCTCTAGGGGCCCTAGATGGCTTTTTACTCCTTATAGGATGCACCTGGTCATTTGCCACGTACC
Source organism: Prionailurus viverrinus (assembly GCF_022837055.1). Classification (NCBI taxonomy): domain Eukaryota; kingdom Metazoa; phylum Chordata; class Mammalia; order Carnivora; family Felidae; genus Prionailurus; species Prionailurus viverrinus. Next base: position 48,798,550 of record NC_062567.1, on the reverse strand, counting down.
TATCACTCGACCTAAATCTTTAATTCTAGCTCTTGCTCACTTTCTCCCCTCCCTTCATGCCTGCATCACATTCGTTTTGAATATTCTTATTGTTAGTGTAACTTCATCTCACTATAAAATGCATTTTTGAAAACTGTCAAAAGTAATTTGGATATTTATCCGGTGAATAAAATGGGTGACCAAATTGGTTAATACTGCTTTTGATCAAATATTAGGCATGACTATTGAGTAATATCACTAAGTTTACTGTGTGGTTTATAGGCCAGATCTAAAAGCAATGTCAATAGGCGTGTTCTAAAACGTTTTGAGCAATGACATTATTGGAATAAATATATAATTTCCAGGAGGACGATTTTCAGTTAACAGTCATATAGCGTATACATATGTAAGTGCTGTTAACTTGATTAACACTATTTCTTAACATTCTCTTACTTTATCACATATATTTATATAGATGCTTAAAGTCTATGAACATGCATATAGCCATAAACAGTGCCTAATTGAATCTTCATTTCCCAGACTAAGAATTTCTTAAACAACTCCTATTCTCATTTAAGATGATTATCTGATCAAAAGCAATTGAAAATAATTATTTTAATGACTAAAGTTCTACAGAAACACATCTAATAATATTTGCCCAGCTATTACAAAAATTGCTGATTACAAAACCACAGACTTACAAACAAGCATCCTTGGATAGCTGGCTAATTCTAAGTTTGTAAAGGATGTATCCCCTGCAAATTATGCCAACTATTTGTTCACTGAACAGACATTTGTTAAATTCTAGTATGTTCCAGATCACATCACAATGAAGAGTTTGCTCTTTTAAGTCTTTCCAAGCACATCCTGAGAGATTTATATGCATAAGGGATAGAGCCAAAATAGGGCTACTGACTTTCTCTATAGTCTCCTAGCGAGTTTTACCTTATGAAGGACCTGCTTTGAGTAGACTAGAGGAAGACTGGAGAAGTGGCAAGGCTTAGAGTTACCTCCTTCTGGTTACTGCACCCAGACTCAGACCATGAATCAATTACACTGTGATGCAGAATGCTCTCTCCCTTACTCAATGTCAATGGTCCAATTGCTATTCATACCTCTGACTTGACCCATCTTCAGAGAGGAATAGGATATAATGGAATAGCTTGCAGTTGTTTTTAGAGCTAACTACCATTGTTGTCCTATGTTCTGGTATATAAAGATGGGTTTCCTGTCCTCAAAATAATATTATGTTTTGAGGGGAAAGATATATCTCTGAGTAATTACATCAGAACATAATAACTGTTTGGGGGGTATAAACTCAATGTACTCAATGGGCATCTGGGGAGAAAGCCTTAGAGTTGCTGGCTTCACAGAGAAAGTGTTGGCATTATTCAAAGAGATGAGTTAATCTTCCACTAAGCTCAGCAAGATGAGATAGATGTAAATTCTTGGGACCTAGCTTTTTTCCCTTTGGACCTTAATGCTCTAGCTATTCCTGCATTTTCAAACCTTTTTTGCGAGATTTGACCTAACACTTCATTGTGAGTAAAGTCTAATTTTCATTCTAGGACTTGGCCTGTGAAATATTTTGTAGTCTTTACCCTAGGGATCGCAATCATACAGAGGCAGAACATTGTAATTGGCCTACTGTTCCTCACTTAAACTTGGTGGCTGGCCCCATTCCTCTTACTAATGTTGACATTAATTGCCTGAGGGAGGCAAGTGATTTTTAAATGTAGGTTTACATGTTTCTCATTAGAAATAATAAACTTACAATGTTTTTCATGTGTTTCACTAGTATGGTCAGCTTCGCATCCTCATGTGATATCACTAACTGCACCTTAGGCGTCTTGTCAGGAAACTTCTCACCTGATAAAGCAATAGAATTTCAGTGGGTTAAATTGGAAGCGGTTCATCACAGGATAAATTAGACATTTAAAGAGTAAAATAGGACCAATGAATAATGTGCAAAAGAAACATTTTTCAGATCATGTAGAAAACATAATACTCTTTCGGAAACTGAGTTGGTTGAAGATGGGATTTTTGTCTAATCATCCTGAACCCTCTCTTTCTCCTTATATTTTGTATTTTTGATTGATTTTGTGTTTGTTTTGATTATTTTCCCAATTATTTAAATTTGAAAACTTAGTGCCATTTTTGGCTCCAAATTTCTCAATGTTCAGTACAGTAAGGGTAAGTATTAGAGAGCATGAAAGTGTTGACTTTAAAAGTCAGTAAGCCTGGGGTTCAGGTCCCAGGACTATACTTAAGACTGTGTTATAATAATTAAGTTAATTAACTTCCTTAAAGTGGCGATAATAGTTACCTACTTCAGAATAGTTGAGATGATTAGCTGAGAAATTCAAAAGTTTTCACAATGTAATCTCTCAATAAATGTTTGCAATTAATAAGTCTTCTCCACATATTTGCATTCATTTCTTCCTGTCTAGTTCCATAGCTCCTAGTTCAGACTTATACGAATATCTTGTCTGAACTACTAGAACATTCTCTTCTCCTCTCCTAGAACTCAAATCTATTTGGACACAATCACCAGTGTAATTTTCCTATGGCAACTTCTATAAAATTACTGTTTTTTGTTGTTGCTTATTTATTTTTGAGAGACAGAGAGTGGGGGAGGGGGCAAAGAGAGAGGGGACAGAGGATCCGAAGGCACTCCTGTGTTAACAGCAGCAGGCCAATGCAGTGCTGGAACTCATGAACTAGAGATCATGACCTGAGCCAAAGTTGCATGCTCAACCAACTGAGCCACCCACGTGCCCCTATAAAATTACTCTTTTAATCAAAGTACTCTTCATAGATTGCCAGTGCCTGTGAAAAAAAATCTGAATTTCTCAGACTTATATTTTTGCTTCCTATTGTATTGAATATTTCTGTTTTTTTTATTTCCCACTGTCTTTATTCCATACTGTAGTCTGAATGTTCAGTTCTACAAACATGCTCTGCTATATTATTCTCTTTATATGAAATGAACTCTTCTACCATTTTTGGCTATTGAACTTTTATCTTTCTACAAGGACTAATTAAAATGCAAAATAGTTTCTGTGGTCATCTCTCTCTGAACTCCCCTAACACAGCCCTTATCACTTAATATTTGTATCGTAATTATTATCTTACATGCCTCAATTTGTTTCGTGGACTATAATCTCCCCCAAGGGTGACTTTTTTCCCTATATCCTCAAGAGATGTATAAATCAGTGTTGCTCCATAATGTCACACTAAACTTTTATTTAATAACAAAAGTAGTCTTATTTTTTTTTTCGAGTTATATCATTCCATCAATAAAATGAAGGCTCTCATTTTTTAATTAAAAATTTCTGGTTTATAGCCCAAAGATTAAGCATAATTTTCAGTGTCTCTGATATTTCCATTGCTAATCTCTGGTTGTATATTCTCTGAGGGAAGTTAGAGAGAAGTTTATTAATAACAAGAAATTTGGCAGCATTCTGCTGTGGGCTCATTGTGGTCCACATTGTTTTCTGAGAGCCAGTTTCAGCTCTGTAATCCTCTCTAACCTTTGAGAATTAAACTTGACTGGTATGTTTCCTTTTCCAAAGATTTTTACATGTTTATGAGAGTAGTTTACACATTGTACGTTGGTAATTTTTTTTAAGTTTGTTTATTGATTTTGAGAGAGAGAGGGAGAGAGAGTCCCAAACAGGCTCTGTGCTGTCAGTGCAGAGCCCTACAGAGGGCTTGATCTCACAAACTGTGGGATCATGACCTGAGCCAAAATCAAGAGTCTTACTCTTAGCCAATGGAGCCACTCAGGTGCCCTGTATGTAGATAATATTAATTAATTTTATCGTCAATGTGCATTATTGATATTGAAATAATTAAAATTGACATTGTTTCTTACAATTGAAATGGTAATTACATAAAAATAATTAAAATTTTCCTTAAAATATCCTGATTACAATGACTGAGAGACATTATGAGTTAGAGGTACTATGGGATAATTCTGATTGTAGTACTGAGGTAAATGGAATTCATAATAAAAAAATTTAATTGGATTTTTGGTATGAGCATGTTAAAAATGATGATGACTTTTTGATGTACAATGGACATTATTTTTGCATTAAAGTGTGAAAAGATTACTAGCTAGAAACTCAATGCATTTAATCAGAGGACTTTTAGGTTGAAGGTAAGAAATTAGCAAAAATTTATGATTGAGTGTCTAAATAGTAACCATATAACTGTTATTTGAACTGACTGAAGGTGATATTCCACTCTGAAACTCTTGTGCCAGATCAGTAACCAGATCTATCAATACCTGGCAGAATTCAGAACTCAGTGAAAATTCAGGCCACCAGGAAGTTTTAGTAGTCAGCGTAGTAATAGAGGTACTTAATATTTCTAGAACTCTTACTGTATGCCAAACATTGGCTGAGAGCTTTATGTATCCTCATAGCAATTCTATAAAATTTGTGTTACCTCCGTTTTACACATGTGGGAACAAAAGCATTTGGTCAGAAGTCATGCAGACAATAAACCATGCAGGGTCAAATGATTTCTAAAGCCTATGTTCTTAAACATTGTGCTGTAAAGGGGCAAACATGGGGGCAATAATCTAAGGGAAAGAAATGAAGAACCCAGAGAGAGAGAATTTTGAGAATAGTTCCATATGGACAAGAAGATGCTGGAATATTTTGACTTTCTGCTTCAAGTTAGTCTGGAGAATCTGATATACTTAATTTAATCATTTATAATAACCCTAAGAACTAATGGGACACCTGGGTAGCTCAGTCAGGTGTCTTACTCTTGACTCAGGTCATGATTTTGGCTCAGGCCATGATCTCATGGTTGGTGAATTTGAGCCCTGCCTCAGACTCTGTGCCGTGCTGACAGCTTGTCCTTACTCCCTCATGTGCGTGCACTCTTTCTATCTCTTCCTGTTTGATCCTAAGGATGACTGTGTTGAAATGTTTGAATGTATGACACTATAGCAGATAATACAGCATTCATTATGCATCCTGTGTCCATTAATGTTAAGAAATAGCATTTCAAAATCTAACATTTTCAGATGATAATATATTCATAATTAAAAAAATAAAAATTTACTTTAAAAGTATACAGCAAAACATCTTCCCCCATTCCTAACACCTATCCACCCAGTTCCTTTGCCATTATTTCATTAGTCTCCCATATGTCCCTCCAGGGGGACATTTCTCCTTACACAATTTCTCCACATAAGCAAATACGAATAAGTATTTTTATCCACTCCCCCCCTTTTCCACAAAAGGAATAGCATATTTACTATTCTGCACAAAGATCTTGGAGAAATTTTTATAATAACACAGAGTTTATTTTTTAAAATATAGTTTCATACAAGGTGAAATACCATTATTTATTTAACCAGTTCCCTATCGATGGGCATGAGGGCAGTTTCCAATGTTTTCCAGCTGTTACAAACCATGCTGCAATAAATAGCTTTGTATGCATGTCATGTTGTACCTATGCACAAATATTATAGGATAAATTTCCAACAGAATTGATGGTCAAAGGGTATTAGCCATTTGTAATTTTGATAAATGTTGCCAAATCACCTTCCATGGAGGTTGTAGCAATTTGCATTACCACTAGCAGTGTCTAAGAGTGCCTGCTGATTTGTAACCAAGCTTATTAATTAAATTTTTGAATTTTTGCCAAATCTGATGAGTTAAAAATGGTATCAGTGTAATTTTAATTTGCATTTTTTTTTTTTTTTTTTAACGTTTATTTATTTTTGGGACAGAGAGAGACAGAGCATGAACGGGGGAGGGGCAGAGAGAGAGGGAGACACAGAATCGGAAACAGGCTCCAGGCTCTGAGCCATCAGCCCAGAGCCCGACGCGGGGCTCGAACTCACGGACCGTGAGATCGTGACCTGGCTGAAGTCGGACGCTTAACCGACTGCGCCACCCAGGCGCCCCTTAATTTGCATTTTTATTACGAGTGAGTTTGAGGACCCTTACTTTTGCTTAAGAGCCTTTGTATTTTGGGGTGCATACATCTTTTCATAGTCTTTCCACAATTTTTTATTTGGTTATTGTCTTTTTCTTAGAAATTTTTAGATGGTTATACATTTGACAACCAACTCTGTGATAAATTGCAAATATTTCACCCATTTTGTCATTTATCTTTGAATTTTTTAAAAGTTTGCTATAGTTTTTCTATACCATGCAAAATTATGATGGCTCCTGGATTTGTAGTGTTAACTATACCAGCTCATCCTCAGATTATAAAAGATTCTTCTATGTTTTCTTTGTTATATATGTGGTCTTGTTATTTACATTTAAAATCTTTCATCCATTTGGTCTTTAACCTGGCATATGGTCTGAAATATGCTATCTCATTACCATTTATTGAATTTTCCCTTAGTGGTTTGACCACATATTAAATTCCTGGATGTATTTGACTCTATTTATGTACAATCTGTTATGTTCTATTTATTCATTCTGTTTAGGCCAACACTACACTGTTTCAATTATCAAGGCTTTGTAATGTGTTTTATAGGGCTAGTATTACCTCTCTGCTTGTGTTCAATTTTCCTGGTCTTTATTTGTTTTTGTTTATGAACTGTAGAATTAACATCTAATTAAAAATAAATCTATTGATATTTAAAAAGTTATATTCAGAATTATATCAGAAATATCTGACATAAGATTCATGATGTAGAATCTTCCTATACAAGAGAGCATGCTATTGGGTCTTTCCATTTGTTCAAGGCATCTTTGAAATCCCTCATTAATGCTTTAAAGTATTTTTCATTTGCTCTTGCATATTTCCTGTTCAATTTATTCCTAAGTTTTTTTTTGGCTGCTATTGTAAATGGGATCTATCTTTCTTTTCTTCTTCTCCTTCCTCCTCCTCCTCCTCTTCTTCTTCTTCTTCTTCTTCTTCTTCTTCTTCTTTGCTGCCTCTTCCTCCTTCTTCTTCTCCTTCTTTTTAAGTTTATGTATTTATTTTGAGAGAGAGAATGCAAGTGGAGGAGGGGCAGATAAAGGGAGAGAAGGAATCCCAAGCAGATTCTGTGCTGTTAGCGCAGATCCAGATGCATGGCTCCATCTCATGAACTGTGAGATCATGACCTAAGCCGAAATCAACAGTTGGATGTTTAACCAACTGAGCCACCCAGGTACCCCTGGGATTTATCTTCCATGTTTATTTTATCTTTCTCTATACATCAATTTGGTACCTGATACCTTTATTTAATTTTCATCCTTTGTGATAGATTCTTAGTTGATTCTTATTTTTTTAGGTATGTAATCATATTACTGGCAGACATTGTTAGTTTTGTCTTCTCTTTGCCAAACTTTGTTTCTAAGATTTTTTTTTCAATTTCATACAATCATTTCACAAATATTTATGGATATCTTATGGACAAGGCACTGTGCTAGACCCTTGGAACAGGTTAGACAAAATTCCTCTCTTGGCATTTCTATAGTAGCCAGGGATATATAAAAAGCAAAACCACACAATAAATAAGTAAAGTTTATTATAAGCTGAATATGATAAATGATAGGAAAAAAACCCCCAGAACATGATGAAGGCACTGAGGACTAACAGAATAAGAGTCAGTTTGCAATTTTAGATAGGATGATCAGTGTACTTCTCATTGAGAAGGTAAATTAAAATTTTTTTTTAATTTATTATTTTTGAGAGAGAGAAAACGCATGCCTTAGTGGGGAAGAGGTGGGGGGGGGGTGCAGATAGAGGATCTGAAGTGGGGCTCGAACTCTTGAACCATGAGATCATGACCTGGGTGAAGCCGGACTCTGCTTAACTGACTGAGCTACCCAGGCGCCCAGAGAAGGTTAATTTTGAGCAAAGACCTGAAAGAGGTGAAACAGTAAGTTACCTGTTGGTAACCATGATGATCATGGGCATAGTGTCTTATTTTATAGTTTAGTGGAAATGCTTTTCCACTGTTTCCTTGTCATGCCTGATGTGGGCTTTGGATAGCCAAGATAGATACATTTTCTCATGTTAAAGCATTACCCATTTATTTTTATTTGAGTGCTTTGTCAAGAAAGTTTACTGAAATTTATCAAGTGCCTTTTCAGGGTCTATAGAGACAACCATATGATTTTTCTCTTTAAGTCTTTTAAGATGATAACATGTATACTGTATATTACCAACATTGAACCATTTTTGCATTTCTGGTCCTGGTGAATTTCATTCCTTTAGTGTGATGATGGATTACTTTGGCAAATATTTTAGAATTTTCCATTGATACTCAGAAGTGAGATTAGGCTGTGGTTCCTTTTGTGCTGTTCTTGTATTCCTTGAAGCTACTGGCATAAATACTTTATATGCTTCATAAGAATAATATGGAAAAATTTCCTTATTTTTCTCTGCTCTGGAATTGTTTAACAGTGGAATCACCTACTTTTTAAAGGTTTTATAGAATTCCTGTGGAAATCATCTGAACTTGGTAGTGTTCTAAAGTTTGCTTTTTGAAGCTTTTTCTTTTCTCTCAAACTTGATCTTTTCTAGAGCAAGGAAATTGTGTTTTCCTAGAACACTTATCTATTTCAGACAGATTTGCAAATTTAGTTTTGTAGACTTGAGCAAAGTAGTCTCCTACTTTTCTTCAGTTTCATCTTTTTCTATGGTTACTTCTTGATTCTCCTTTTGTATTTTATATATTTGCATTTGCCCCCATTCATTTTAATGTTTATTTGTTTTGGGGAGAGACAGAGACAGAGCGTGAGGTGGGGGGGGGCAGAAAGACAGAGGGAGATACATAATCTGAAGCAGGCTCCAGGCTGTCAGCACAGAGCCTGACACTGGGCTCGAACACACTAACCGAACCGTGAGATCATGACCTGAGGCGAAGTCGGATGCTTAATGGACTGAGCCACCCAGGCATCCCTGCCCCCAGTCTTTTGATTATATTAGCCATTGGCTTTTTTATTTTATTGTTTACTTTTAAACTTCCAGATTTATTTATTCTGTTTTCTGTGTTCTAACTCATTAATCTCTACTTGACTTTTCATCCATTTATTTTTCTTTTTTGTATTCCTTTGTTTTGTTTTGCGGTCTTACTCCAATTGTCCCAGTTATTGAGCATTGCTTTATCTTTCTCCCATGTTTCTGAGATGTATTGTTATTCTTTAGAAATTTTGCCATTTTGTGCTTTAAGTCCTTTTGGCCCAAGAGTTAAGAGAGGTTTGTTTTCATAAATATCTAAACTTAAGTATCTTTTAGCTTTCTGAATTTTTAAAATTAATTTCTCACTTTACTTTCTCATGATTAAAAAATATGTCTGTACTATTTCTACTTTTTAGGATTTATTGAAATTTTCTTTGTGACCTAATATATAATCTATTTTCATGATTAAGAGTTTTTATATAAATTACCAATTTTCCTTATTAATTTTATTTAGTGTTCTTTGTGTCTACTTATTTAAAAATTTTTAAATGTTTTTATTTATTTTTGAGAAAGAGAGAGAGAGAGAGAGAGAGAGAGAGAGAGAGAATGCAAGTGTGGGAGGGCAGACACACAGGGGACAGAATCTGAAGCAGTCTCCAGCCTGTGAAATGAGAAATCATTACCTGAGCCAAAGTCGGATGCTTAACTGACTGAGTCACCCAGGCACCCCTGTATCTACTTACTTTTTTCACTCAGTCTTTCATAAATCAAGAGAAGTTAATTAGAATATCCTATTACCAGTCTGTGTATTTTTCCTTGAATGTTCCATAATTTCTGCTTTATATGTGTTGCTGTCATATAGTTCATATGTAGTCATAACCACTCATAACGTTATTGAGAATTGTACTTATGATAGTTTAAAGTTGTATTCTTGTTTAATTCAATGCTTCTTGTCTTAAATGCCACCTTTTCTTTATTAAATCATGGCTTCTGGTCTCCATGTCCTAATGTACCTGTGCTTGGAGTTTAATTTTTAATTTTTAAAAATCATTTTCTCTTAGGTGTGTTTTACATAAAGTATAGAGTTATGATTTATACTTTTACTCCAACTGGAAATTTTTTCTTATAGATGATTTTAAGCCCATTTCTACTTATTGATACAATAGATTCATTTTCTGTTATTGTTTTATGTTATTAAAGAAATATAACATTTTTGTTTTTATAATTTTTAAAGAAAATCTTTGGCTATGTAATTTGTTTTTATTTTTATGTACTTAGAAAACTTTTACTTTTGTTATAGTGGTTACTTTTATTTAGTATTCTTAGACTTTTATTTTTTTTTGACAATATTTGTTTCCTAATAGAGACAGAGATAAAATTAATGTGTATAAAATTTTGCACTTGACTTTCATCTACCACCTAATTATATTCAATGTTATACTCTTTCTCAGTGTTTCCCTAACACTAATATTACATATGCTACAATTACTTTTATCACGTGATTTGTTAGGTTTTAGCGATATCTTTTGATACTCAGCTTTTAGAAATAAAATAATTAGAAAAAGTCTTCTAACTCTCATCTTCTTTTATCTTTTCTTGCCCACATTAGCCACAAATAAAAGTCTAAGATAATTTTCTAACTGGAAACATGGTATTTTATGATATAATATAGCAAATGCATAAAATTTAAAGATTTCAACTTTCAAAAACAACCTAATATAAATATTTATTTCTAAGTAGCCCCAGCCCTCCCTTTCTTGTCCTTCCATCTCATTAAAAGTCACATTGAAAACCTGGGTAACATATTTCAATGTATAGATAATTGACTGAGTTCTGCTAGAGTAAGTAGCGATAACATTAACCAGAGAGACCCTGCCATGGAGACAGTGGCTTCAGTTCCCTTTTAAATTAATAGCATCTCCAACTGGAGGTTGGTAATGTGAGGTAATGATTGAAAATTCCTGTTTGCAACCATTTGTTATTATCAATGGCATATAAACATGTTTAATTCATCCTCTTAACTCTGACAACTGTTGTCTTTGATCATGTTCTACTCCATTACCTATGTTATTGTCACTATACCTTGACAATAAAATCTATCTTCTTCATGTCAGTGTTGTGTACTGGTAGAGGATGGATAGATTTATATTTTTGTGGAGGTACTATTTTGCATGGGACCTCTATTAATTTGGGGGAGTATAGAGGATCATGCTATTAGAGAGTTGAAGAGTATACAAGATAAAATGCAGCAACTTTTTGCTGGGTAGTGCTTTGGGTGAGTCTGGTTGAGTCCATATTTAATGTGGTAATTTGCAGAAGATTTCTTTTCTAGGTGCTACTTCAAGAGAATTCTAGTGGTTGGGAAGTAGTGAAGTTCTTGTGCCTGAGCACTGCCATGGGAAGTGGGAAGTGTGGGAGAAGTGGCATGATTTGGGATTTTAGTTTTCTTCTCATTGTCCCTTTAATAAAAATGACAAGCTACCTTGGTAGAGAATATAAATGTGTCATACATTGTTCTTTCTGTCAACAATCATTTATTCAGTAATTATTTATGGAGAGTGAATCTATAGTAGACCAGACACTGTGCTAAGGCCTGGGGTTACATTGTGAGCAATATAGACATGGATCATGTCTTCATGAATTTCTAGTCTACAAAGAAGCACACAAAGCCATAATCACCACTGCAATAATTTTGGGGAAAAAAAGCATTTTAGGAGTAAAGAGCAAAGACAATTGAGATGAGATATGAAGGATGCAAAAAAAAAATGGTGGAGAAGGTAGAAAAAGTCAGAAAAAGTCTGACAAAAAAAAAGTCTTTTTTGTCAGAAAAAGTCTGACAAAAAGTCAAGTGGTCCAGGCAGAGAAAGGTCCATCTGTTATGTGCTGGTGTGCTTGTCTTAGTTGAGGAACTGGAAAAAGAATCAAGATAGGGAAGGGTCTGATATTAGCGCTGGAAAAGGAAACTGGAGGATGCCAGATTCTGCTGGGATGCCATCATGAGAATTTTGGTCTTTACCCTAAGGGCAGGGGCAACTATATAATTTGTGAGGCTCAGTGATAATGAAAATGCAAAGTGAAAATGCAGGGTCCCTTTTACAAAAATTATTAAGAATTTTGAAATAGTGACAGTAGAGTCTTAAACCAAGTGCAGGACCTTTCTAAGCACTGTGCCTAGTGTGACTGCACAAGTCACAAACCCATGAACTTGGCCCTGCCTAAGAGCAATGGGAAGCCAAGCAAAAGTGTGAAGTAGAGAAGAGTATTGATTAGATTGGCACTTTAAAAGACAAATTCTTGGGGCACCTGGGTGGCTCAGTTGGTTAAGAATGGGGCTTATGATTTTGGTTCAGGTCATGACCTCATGGTTTGTTGAGTTTGAGCTCTGTGTCCAGCCCTGTACTGACAGTGTGGAGCCTACTTGGGATTCTCTCTCTCTCTCTCTCTCTCTCTCTCTCTCTGCCCCTCTCCCGTGCTCTTTCTCTCTCTCTCTCTCTCTCAAAATAAATAAACATTTAAAAAAAAGACAAATTCTGGGACGCCTGGGTGGCTCAGTGGGTTAAGCGTCCGACTTCAGCTCACGTCATGATCTCGCGCTCTGTGAGTTCCAGCCCCGCATCGGGCTCTGTGCTGACAGCTCAGAGCCTGGAGCCTGCTTCAGATTCTGTGTCTCCCTCTCTCTCTGGCCCTCCCCCGTTCATGCTCTGTCTCTTTCTGTCTCAAAAATAAATAAACATTAAAAAAAAAAGACAAATTCCTTTTTTATTTTTATTGAAAAAAATTTTTTAATGTTTATTTATTTTTGAGAGAGGGAGACAGAGCATGAGTGGGGGGCAGGAGAGAGAGACACACAGAATCCAAAGTAGGCTCCAGGCTCTGAGCTGGTTAGCACAGAGCCTGACGCAGGGCTTGAACCCATGAGCTGTGAGATCATGACCTGAGCCCAAGTCAGATGCTTAACCAACTGGGCCACCTAGCCACCCTTGTGTTTTGTTGTTTTGAAACAATAGGCTGTATTTCATATGCAGTCAAATATTGAGAATCAAATCTTTTGTCTATCACCACTCTGCCAAAACAAGTCTTGAGTATTGTATGATGTAGTAAGAAATTAGCAATGAGAAAAAAATCAAACCACCATTTTATTTTTTACAATAATCCTAATTTTTTGTGTGCTTATGTATTTCAAACATCCTATAGAGAAATAATACCTCAGCAAAACTACATATTTGATAGTGATCCACAGTTTAATTTTTTGATACATAGAGAAACAATTTCCCTTAAGGACTTTTACGACAGAATAGAGATCAAGCTATTACTCTTTAAAAAGTCTGACAACTATAGAAATCAGCAACCTTATGCTTTTTTTTAAATCTCGTTAGTTCAAGTTTATAAATACTAATGGTAAAAGTTATCCCCAGCTAACAATATTTTTGAAAAGAAGATAATTGTTAGATATTTGTGTATCATGACAAGAAAAAAAGGAAATATTTTTTTGGGGGGATGTCATTCTTTAGATACATGTGATTAATTATAAGAAATTACCTTATATTTACTTAAAAATATTTAAGGTTTGTTTTATTAACTATATTTACTTAATAATGTTTATGGTTTGTCTATATAAGCAAAGTGTCAGAGAGTGATGTCAAATTTGGAGCTTGTGACAACAGAGCAATGCATAGTGGGGAAGTGAGTCCTCAGTTTAAAGTTACTTCAGTCTAACAGAAGAAGTAGGCTGACACACACATAAATATACAACTTAATAAGCAATTACACTATTCAGCTTGATCTGGTTGTATAGACCTCTGCACTTAAGTGTAAGTAACTACAATGTTAGATACGAGCAGAGGTGAGAAGCTGATGGGTCTAATCTTAAAGGCAAAGAATCACAAGGAGGATACGGATAAAATAAAAACAGAGAGCTGTGAAGGAAAGGAGGGTGAGGCCTAGCAAATTATGGGCTTGAAAATCTTTGTGAAATAAAAACCAGTATCAGTATTTGATAGCTACTGGCAATGGAATTATATTATGGACACTTAAAATTAATGGGACATTCAAAGAGAGTTCCTGCCAGTCTAGGAGAAATGCTAGAAAAGTTCATTAGGATTAACACACATTTGGCGGAAAATAGGGTAGATAATTGTGCTGGGATAGTTTGGGATCCAGGTAATAAAAGAAGACTTCGTGAGGTAGAGTAATTACTGAGCTTTAAAGGATAAGAGTGAAATGGCTAGATAATTCATAATCATTGTTATTGCCTAATATTTGCTTTTGTTGCTTCCTAAGATGTTGAGTAATCTGGAAAACTTACCTGCAGGGGAAAACAAGAACTCTGTCTCTGAAATGCAATTCCACCTCGAAGCACAATTAAGTGAAATGAGTTAATAGCGTGACATCATGTACTTATCATAAATGGACAAACACATCTCGGTTTAATTTAACTTGAACATATTTTAAGGGGTTAAAAAGCTTTGGAAATAGAAAAGACCCTTAAAGCTTATTCTTTATTTTATTATTTTTTTTTTTTTTAATTTTTTTTTCAACGTTTATTTATTTTTTGGGGGACAGAGAGAGACAGAGCATGAACGGGGGAGGGGCAGAGAGAGAGAGGGAGACACAGAATCGGAAACAGGCTCCAGGCTCTGAGCCATCAGCCCAGAGCCCGACGCGGGGCTCGAACTCACGGACTGCGAGATCGTGACCTGGCTGAAGTCAGACGCCTAACCGACTGCGCCACCCAGGCGCCCCAAAGCTTATTCTTTAAAAAGATTTTAATTTGAAAGTTGAAAAAAATATGTAGTTGTGATTTTTATGCACAATTATATTGAAACTCAAAAATTGTACATAGTAATAATGATAAAATTACTTGCCTAGATCCACAAATGATGGTTCTTCAATTGTTTGTTGCACAGGCTCAGAGAGGAAAAAACTAAGCACGCAATCACTCTGAAAACAAAAAAAGAAAATATAATATTTCTTCATATGTTACTTATTTATTGCTTCCGTTCACTAGTAGAGGATAGACCCCTAATTTAATATGATTGGTGTTCTTATAAAAAGGGGAAGTTTAGACACAGGTATTTATGTAGGAAAGACAATGTGAGGAGACATAGGCAGAAGATAGCCTTTTATAAGTCAAGAAAAAAGGCCTGGAATAGATTCTTCCCTCACAGCCATCAGAAGGAAACAACCTTGTTGACACCTTGACTTTAGACTTTCGTATTCCAAAAAGAAGAGACAACATATTTCTGTTCTTTAAATCATCCAGCTTGTGGTACTTTGTAATAGCAGCCCTAGGTAAGCAAGACAGCACCCAATGCTGATCCCTTCATCTATGTCCTAGATTCTATTTCTTCCTCCTTAGGAACCTTGTGGAATATCTCAATCTATACGTTAGTAACTTTACCTTCTTCCTTTCTTTCTCATCAGCATAAAGTAGTCTCTCCATTTTAACAACTAGCAAACAGAAGAGTCAAACCATACAAAGTATACTCACACGTAAATAATACCCTGTCACTAATGCCCCTTTCGAATCCTGTTATTTCTGTCCCCTCCCTTTCTTGACACAAACCTATGGGAAGAGCTACCAACATTCATAGTGGTTTCACTTCTTCAATTTCTACTCTATGGTCTACAGCACTCAGGATTCCCCCCACTAATAATTCTCCAAAAATGCTTATAACATCATCTCTAACAACTTTTTCTTTTTTCATGTCTCCCGCCCACTCCACCCCACCAAATCTGATGGGGATTTTCTTGGATGTTATATAGCTACTCTATTTCTAGTGAAAAACTCTCTATCATTTGTTTTTATGATACTAGGTTGTCTCAGTTTTGCTTCCATTTGTCCCGTCATCTCTTTTTGGACTTTTTTTTTTTCAGGCTCCTTTTCCTTTTGGTTATAATTTAAGTTCTAGTGTTGTTCACTTCCAGGCCATCTCTCTCATTCCTGACACATTCTTTCTGGGTGATGTTATCCCTTTTGGCAGCTTCTACAATGATGCACCAATCTAAACCTTTATCCCAGATCTGTCTCCTGAGCCTCATCCCTCTATATCAAAACACCTATTTGTTGGCTTCCTTGACTTTTCTAAAGACAATTACAACCAAAAAGTGCACCAATAACTGCATTTTCTTTGCCTTCAATTTGCTACTTCTTCCTATGTCCAGGCTCAAAATAGAGTGTATTTTTTAGACTCTCCATTGTTCCTTACTCCACACATAATATTTATTGCTAAGTCCCCTATTGAATTCCTAAATATCTCAACTACCCATTTCTTCTTTCCAGGTATGCTTCTGAGTTCCAACATCCTCACTTCTCACCTAAATTACAGCAGGGATTCCCAACTCTTACTTTGCTACTCTTTAATCCAATCTGTTTTCCACTTCATAGTCAAACTGATCTTTCAAAATAAATATCTAACAGTTAACTGCTTAAAACCCAGCAGTGGCTCCTTATTGCTTTTATGAAACAGGCCAACTGCTTCACAAGGCTTGTAAGACCTTTCTTGCTTGGGATATTGCTCATTTCCCCTCTTTATCTCTCACCATTTCTCTTCTAGGACTTCATGCTTAACTACACTGAATTATATTTCTTTCCTCAAGTGTGTCAGCTCTCTCACCTCTTTGTCTTCCTACACACTTTGTCGTTATCCATCCTTTCCACGCTTATCCACCCATTTGCCCAAGGTTTTTCATGTGCTTTCTTTTCTACTCTTTTAGCCTCGTCGATAGGATATCAAGAGGAGGGATTGTCATTTATTCACTCATATCTAATAGAGTATTTTTGCTTAATAAATATTTATTAACCAGAACTGAGATCTGTTTTTACATAGAGAATACATTGGTTTTTCAATGCATATATTGTTATCTATGTAGCAGTTTTATGCATCAGTGTAAATTAGTTAACTACCAAATTTTGATCTCTATGTATTAATCTCTTGTGAACTTGCTTAATAAGAATCTATACCCAAGAAATGTATCCATATTCAGGATGCTGACCAAATCAAGTTTTTTGTTTTTTTGTTTTGTTTTGTTTTGTTTTTTAAGCTTAAAGTAAAACTTCAGACTGTGTAGAATTTGTTGAATAAAATTTGACCTTCTTGGGCCTTTTGACAACTAGTCAATTATTCTTTTCTGGCGACATTTTGGCCTCACCACCCAATGGTTATTAAACTTCAATAGTAGGCAGAATATCTTCCCAATTAGTGTCTGAAATGTCACCACTAGCCAATTATTCCCTTGTGTTTACACTGTCATATCCTTGAAATCCTCATTTGTAATTCTGGGTGTGGGTGACATACTAAATACTAATTCCTTATTGTAACAAGATTGTTTTCATTCTTGAGGAGAAACATGACTCAGTGTCAATGGAGGGAGAAATCAATAAAAGAGATGAAGAGGGGAGGAAAAGTAATGTTGTTGGATCTTAAAATAATTAATTTTGAAATTTTCTCAGACTTGGCTTTAGTCACGTGCATGCCTCCCACTGCTTTTTAGCACACTGTACCACTATAGAGTATGAGTTATAGAAATGTCAGTACTAAAGTTGTTCTTACTGATGACTTAGATCAATGTTCTCACTTGGGTTTGTATTGATCCCCAAGCAGTGTAGCTACATTTAGTTGTATAGGTTGTATACTGAGCAACATTACAGGTGCCATTTTTACATGGACTCTAAGTATAATCCTACTTAGCAGTGTTCCCCATATGTAGGGCTGGCAGATATAGCAAACAAAACCAGAGGATGTCCATGCAATATTTGCAACATACTTATTCTAAAAAGAGATATGTTTATCTCAAATTCAAATTTAACTGGGTGGCCTGCATTTTATTTGCTACCCTACAGTATGAGGTGTCTAGAAAATGTGTGGGCACATTTTTGGTTGTCTCAAAGGATACAACTGGCAATTAATGGGCAAGGCCACTTATCCTAAATGTGCTGCAATACCCAGGAGGTTCTCACATTATGAAGAATGTTTCTTTTCTGCTTAGTT
The DNA here is from genome assembly GCF_022837055.1 of Prionailurus viverrinus. Lineage (NCBI taxonomy): Eukaryota > Metazoa > Chordata > Mammalia > Carnivora > Felidae > Prionailurus > Prionailurus viverrinus. Next base: position 48,780,707 of record NC_062567.1, on the reverse strand, counting down.
CTTCAAAAGGTAATGGTCTCCCAGGTTAAAACAAAAACAAAACAAAAAACTCTGAAATTAATTACTCTATTCTAGAAGTGAGAAACCTGAATATTAGATAGCATAAGTGATTCAGTGATTGAAATTAGTACCAAAAACAAAACAAAACAAAAAACAAAATGCAACCAACCAACAAAGCCCTGTGTTACCTGTGTTATCATTGCCAGTGGCCTATAGATGTGAAGAATGCATATGGGAGACAGGTGGGAGATGTGGCTACAGAGTCCTAGAGCACACTAGTTCTATAGAAACCTGAAACTACTGTGACCTGTTGATGAATGTTAAGCAGAAAAGCATCACAATCAGGTATTTTTAGAAAGGTGACAGTGCAGCATTGTGGAGAAAGAAAAGACAGCAGCCAGTTTTGGAGAATATCATCAGCAACATATTGTACTTTTTAAGCATATTGTATTTTCTAATTTTCCATTGTGCTTTTCCATTAATTCTCTAAAATGGCATTTGCATTCTCTCCCATTCCCTTTATCTCCCTGGTCCTGGTGGACCTTGGAGTGGACCTGGAGTGGACCTGGAGACCCTGGTCTCCTTGCTCTTCTAACATCCATTCTTTCTTCTTTTATAAAAATACCCTGCTTTGAAGATCATGTCTGCTGACTCTACTGCCCTCCCCACCTCCCTTGCTGTTGCACTTGTCTACTGACCTCTAGGTCACTGACCTTCATTTCTAGAACATTTTCCACCCTGGAACATTGTCATTTTCTTCAATAGTTCTTGTCATAATTCACACTGTTTTATTTTATTTTATTTTATTTTATTTTATTTTATTTTATTTTATTTATTTTTGAAATAATTTTGTGTTTTACTTTACTTTTTTTTTTTTTTTTAGAGAGAGAGTATATGAACAGGGGAGAGGGGCATAGAGAGAGAATCTTAAGCAGGCTCCACGCTGAGCATGGAGCCCAACACAGGGCTCTATCCCATGACCTGAGCCAAAATCAAGAGTCGGACATTCAACCAACTGAGCCACTCAGGCGCCCCATTTCATGCTTATCTTAATATTCACACAAATTATCCTTTCCTGTGGTAGTTTCTTTGCTTTTTAACTCCTCTCACCTATTGATGTTGTTCTGCATCCTACTGAGGCACTCACTCTGTTCCCTTGATCTTGTCTCGATCAGTGAAGAAAGGGCTTCCATTATCTTGAAAAGAATTTCTATAAGCTACCACCAACACATCTATCATCTTACTTCACTTCTACCCTTTCCTCCATTACATGGGTGGACTGTCTGTACTTTAATCTCACACTGATTTGGGCACAAGATATCATGCTCTTTTCTCTACTCAAGGTTAACACTATGGCCTCTGGCTAAGTTCTCATTTTTCTCATCAACAGTTTTTACTTCTTCAATAGATCTTCCTACCAGCATACATATATGCTATAACATTTCAGTAAACAAAATTTCTTGACCTACATTTTCCTGCACATTATCTTATTCCTGTTCATCCTTAGATAAAAGCCCCTGCAAGGATAATTTCCTATTTTTATCCCAAATGCCTCTCTTCATATTCTCCTTTGAACCTATTCTTTTTTTTTTTAATTTATTTATTTTTGGGAGAGAGAGCATGTGCACATGAGTTGGGGAGGGGCAGAGAGAGATACAGAGATCCCAAAAGAGAAATCTGGGCTGACAGTGCAGAGCCCTGTGTGGAGCTCAAACTCACAAGCCATGAAATCATGACTTGAGCCAATGTCAAGAGTCAGAAATTTAACCAACTGAGCCACTCAGGCACCCCTCTTTTGATCCTGTTCTAATCAGAGTTTTGTTTCTAACACTCCCATCAAACTGTTGTTAAATTCACCAATGATACCCATTTTTCTAAATCTAGTGGTCAATTCTCAATTTTTGACCTAGCAGTAGTATTTGAAACAGCTGATTTTGCTTTCTTTGAATTTAATTTTCTATTGGATTCCAGGCATAAAATGCTTCTGGTCTCTAAGAGGTTGCTTTTTTCTCAACCTCTCTTGTTGATTCTCTCCATCTTCTCAAACTTTAAACTTGGTATGCTGCAAGGTCTAGTCCTCAGATCTCTTCTGTGTTTACATTTCACCCTAAGTAATCTCATCTAGTCCTATGGCCTAGAAAACCAATTATTTGCTGACAACTCCAATATTTGAATTTCCAGCCTTTCTTTTCCCCTCAACTCAATTTTCCACTTGACATCTCTGATTAGAAATTTTGTATGGAACTCAAACCTAGTGTATTTTGATCTAAACTCCTGTTTGCTCCCACTCTCCACTGCTCCGCCTATAGTTTTCTCCATCACAGCAAATATTCAGCCAGTACAGACCTGTATGGCCCTAATGGTGGGTTAGTGGCTGGCACTTTTCCTGGTCAGTGTCTGTGCCCTAACACTTGTTAAATATTTGACCTATCCCTCCTATGTGGAACATTATATATCTGGTGAATAAATCAATAAGAGTTTGGGCTTTTTTAGGGACCCTAAAGTTACTGGTCTTTGATATATCAATGTTTCAGGTCAATGCATTAGGTTTTATTAAACGTTTTATAATATTATATACATATTTTCTTTGCTAGAGTAGATGTTTCACTAATATGGGTTTTTTAATGTCTAATAATGCACTTGAAAGTTAGAAATGCAGTCAACAAAAAGCAAATTTGAAATCCAATAGAACAATTTAAAATTAATATCTGCATCAGCTTATTTTTGTCAAGTTCAGAGCTCTTATTAATATGTTGTTTACCAATTATATTATTAAGCCATTTGCAATTTAAAATAATTGATTTCTGAGAAAGCTAATCAATTCAAAGTTGCTCAAAACTTGTGTTTTTCTTACATGAACAAAGACTACAGGCAGTTAAAGTATTTGCAAAGATCAGAAGTAATGTAATAGAACACTGAGATCAATTTTTTCTTTCTTTAAAATAACACATTAAGAATTCCCATTTATTAACTGGCAAGCCAACATCTAGAATTGGCTGCAAGATTTAGTTTCAGTGAGTTAAAACAATAAGCTAAATCTATCTCTCTGAAGCACTGTGAAAGACTGTAAAAATGTGAATTTAAAAATGAATTCCCATAAGAGTTTTAAATCAAAGCTGAACAGTAATTGTATTTTATTGCCTTTTTCATAAGGTAGCTTGTCAGAATGTCCAGTCTTTAATGTAGTTCAACCCATTATGTTCATATTGGAGTTACATAGAAGAACGACACTATGAAGAACGGCGAACTTCTAAAGAATCTTTCATAATTCTCATTCTAAAATGTCATCAGCACTTCACTAGACTCTGAAAAATAATCTTGGTTTTACTGATGGTACACATGTGACATTTATCCTGCCTGCAAAGTCATCCCAGCCAGCTCCAAATAGGAAAAGAGCAATGTAGTGACAAATGTAGTAATTAACATCTGGGTTTAGCAACCAGGGAACAAGAAACATATGTTCACTATTAAGATGGGATTTACCCATTTGGATTTATTTTGACATTGGATTTCTGCTTAAAATAATAACATTGCCTACACCATTAGTGATATTATTCCTTATTTTAAGAGGCTTTTAGAAATGAGCAGCAATACTGCTAAGAGCTAGAAATTACAGTGAATATAACTTTAAAATTAAAAAGAAAGGAGAGCTGTTTATATATCTCAGCTGAAGTCAGATGTGGGGATATGTGTGTTTAGGTACTGCAATCATGTGCTATAACTTATTATTTCATGTGTATATTGTTCTTTATAAACATCTTATTTAGTTTCCAACACAATTCCACCAAAACAGAGCAACATTTAAAGCAAAAAGAATTCCTGTTATCACAACTATCATTTGCTTGTGGAATGAAATTACATTGAAAGGATAAAAAGAAGTTTCTATTAGCTTCAGAGAAGAAAGTAAAGCTAAACAGACAAAAGCCAGGTAGATACAGGACTAGGACATCTAAAATGATGCTTCCAAGCTCATTAAAAGAGATATTGAGGTAGCATAGAATTATAGTCTTCATTTATGCCTATTTTCTTTTATCAACAATTATATGGGTGTGTGTGTGTGTGTGTGTGTGTGTGTGTGTGTGCATGAGAGAAAGAGAGAGAGAGAAACAGAGAGAGACAGAGATTTATAGGCATTGCTCTACCTGGGTCCCTCTTATGTCTTTAGACCAAAGCCCCAAAGATGTGTCTCCCATCTAGCCTAACTCTGATACCTGATATTGGACTTTAAAACAGACTGTTTTGGGGCACCTGGGTGGCTGTCAGTTAAGCATCCGGCTTTGGCTCAGGTCATGATCTCACCATTCGTGAGTTCGAGCCCCACATCAGGCTTTGTGCTGACAGCTCAGAACCTGGAGCCTGCTTCGGATTCTGTGTCTCCCTTTCTCTCTGTTCCTCCCCAACTCATACTCTGTCTCTCTCTCAAAAATGAATAAAGATTACAAAAATTAAAAAAAAAACACCCTTTTTATCTCATTTGCTCAACAAAAAGCAAGACTGTTTACATTTGTGAATGATGCTAGGAGGGAATATAGCAGCTGATTTAGCAAGATAAGATTGTCCAGTTTTACATTCAAGCTGCATCTTCTACTTCTTCTCTTCTTTTTCCATTCACTGCCATATATTTCTTTATGTTCATGTCTGTATTTATCACTGTATTACAAACTCATTGAGAATAAAGTTTATATGGTATTAGTTGAATCTCTCCAATTTGTTCTCTTACAACCAATTTAATCCTCTTAGTCTAGAGTGTTATACATAATAAGTGCCCAATAAAAAATTTAAAATCTTTACAAGGTTATGTTCAGTGATATAGAATATTTTTAGTTACAAATAAATGTACTAAATGTACATTAATAATAATTGTACTAATATAACTAAAAAATAATGTGAGCTTTAGTATATAGGCATAATAGTATTATTTGCCTTTCCTACACTGCCATATGACAAGCAGCTAGGTAAGAAGAAAAGTATTTTTATGAGCATTTTTCTAGGGCCAGAGATGGGGATTATTCTATTGCAGGAATATTCATCACAAATGTAAAATTACTTTAAATCTCTTATTTTATTAGAAGCAGAAAGGAAACTTGCATATGTAAAAAAATTTCCTCTAAGCCATTCATAGCACTTAAAATAATTAAAATATTCATGTTACATCCATGACTCTATAGATTTGATGATTACATAGATAAAACTTTGTTGATATATATGAGAAAAGGGAAAAAGTGTATCAATAGTACAAAACTTAGAAAATCTCAAAATAACATGATTTACTTTGAAATTATGTAAATTTTAGGCCGATAATGTTTTATTTAGTTAAACGATGTTTTCATTTCTAGAATATAAACAAACTGAACCAGGGAACAGTCCACCAACATATGGAGACACATAAAGCTTTCACCATGATTAATCCATTTGAAGATAATTGAAAACTGACCACATTATGCAATTATGCACAAAGAACCTGGGTGATTAGGCACCTGGTATTAATGCTAATCAGCATCTGATGATATCCCTGTCAAATTATTATTGTTCTATTATCATATAACCCATATAATGAGTATTATATCAAGACCCATAAAGTTCCTTAGCAATAAGGGGGAAAAACCAATTATGAAGTTATGGAAGTCTTTATGGGGCCACTGGCACTTATCAACATAGACAGACTATTGAGAAAGACTGTAAACTACTTAGGGCAGTGCCCTAGTCTGATTCCACTTTTGACTTTCTGGAATAGAATTTTTCAAATCTGGCTGTGCGTCTAAATCCACTTGAGTTCTTAAAAAACAATATAGATACCTAGATATCAACCTTTACCTAGAGAATCAACATTTCTAAGGATGAGGCCCCAGAGCATAGTTTTTATTTATTAAAAATTTTTAAAAAATGTTTATTTATTTTTGAGAGACAGAGACAGAGTGAGAGTGGGGGAGGGGAACACACACACACACACACACACACACACACACACACAGAATCTGAGGCAGGCTCCAGGCTCTGAGCTGTCAGCACAGAGCCTGACACAGGGCTCGAACTCACAAACTGTGAGATCATGACCTGAGCCAAAGTCGGACACTTAACTGACTGAGCCACCCTGTGTCCCAAGAGCATACTTTTTAAAACCTCCTCAATTTATTCTAAAAAAATTGATCACAGGTGCTATTAAGGCACCCCTGGCCAGACCATATACAATGTAGGCAATCAATAAACATTTGTTGAATGACTAATGCAGTTTTCCAAAATAGCCTCTTTTATGCTAGTGCCCACATTTAATTTTTGTTGACTTGATTTTTATTAATATAGCACTACTTTATTTGTTTTGTAGAATAGAAATGGCAACTGATGAATTCAATTAAATTATCAGGGGGGTGTTACTTTAGAAGAAGGCACATCTATAATATTGGCATCCTTTTGTAAGAGACAAATGGGATCCCCCTCGTTGGAAGTTCAGTGTGAGAAGATGGCTGACATATTCTCACTTAGAGTATTTATAGGATCTGTGATTTTACAATAGTGTCTCATGTTTGATGATATAAATACCTCTTCTTTTTCCTTCTGTTTTTTAATTCTCACTCAACTCTTAGACCTTAGTTCATCCAAGAACAAAACAATGTGGTGTCTGAAGTTTCTTCACCTTCCTTTTCCTAAATACTGACCAATAGGGATTAAAAACAAAAGAAAAACATCTCTTCCTGGGGTATCTACAGTAGAACTTTGGTTACCACATTAGCAAATGTGAATGTGATGAAACCTGGGACCTCTATGTGTGGTGGTTTTTTTCATCTGCCTGTGTACAGCAGTGACTGTGGTGGGCAGCAATATTCGCTAAGCCTTGCTGTGTTAAGCTGCCCCTTTGCAAGTCTTACCCACCTGTTATGTCTGACTCTTTTGCTTTCCCCTCTCATAACAGTCCTCTGCTAACATTTCTGTAGACCTCATCCTGTGAGCAGATACATCTAAGCGTTCCCTATTGGAAGCCTGCTGCCACATAAAAACGGATCTCAAAACTTGTCTTCTTCACACTGGGGCCAGAAATCAGAAGCCTCTCCACTTTGCACTTACTTGTCTCTGCCTAAATGGGCCAAGGCCTGGCACCTTCAATGGTTACTAGATATTTTGTCAATTACCCTGAAAAGGCATCACCTTTAAAACAGCTTTAGTATAATCAGTAAGGCAGCCTTCCGCATACAATGATAATCCCATCCACTATCCCCTCAGCATTTTCCCTTATAGACAAGTGCCATGCCCATGAGGCCCTTGACTATAGCATAAGTTAATGGACATGACCTTAGGAGAATGTTAGAGTTAGTAGAGAACATTAAGATGTCAACATTCTAAAAAGGGATGTCTGGTGAGACCCCTTGATCTTGGGGTCATGAGTTCAAGTCCTATGTTAGGCATAGCATTCTATATTCTGAAATACACAAAAAGTAGTTGAAATCCAATGAAATAAATTAAGTTGCCTTGATCCTATAGGGCAGAAGCCTCTGTTATAACACATTTCCCATTACTCACTGATTAAGACATAAAACCAAATATATTCAAAAGATAGAATACAATTTATATTGAGTAGGCAAGTTTAAATTAATGTATATGCAATATATCTACACCTAATCATTTATTATAGTATAGTTTTACTATTGGTCTAACACCATTTTCAACAATTATTTTATATCTTTGTTTTCAGTTTCCTCATTACATAGTTCTAGTCCCATAATGAACACATACTGTTTACTTCTTTCTCTTTGTTCGTAACAGACATATTAAAAATGTGCTCTGAGTAGTGTTTCTGAAGGGTACAATCATGATCCAGTGCACTATTAATGCTCATCCTTTATGAGAATGGCCAGGCAGTGTTCCTGGCCATGGTACTGGGTAACCAGTGGGACCACTTTCTGAATTGGCAGCTAGCAGAGTTCCCAAGATTATTCTCTAGCCAGCCAGGCTCCGTCATGGGGTTCCTAAGGGATTATACACTGGGGTGAGGAAAAATATCAAAATTACGTTAATTTTTATTTTGTAACATCATCCAAATATTCCATTTGTCTACAAATTTTTATTTATTTATTTATTTATTTATTTATTTATTTATTTATTATTTTTATTTTTTTCAGATTCTAAACACATTCTCTTTATCACATATTTGATCCAGAGAAGAAACTATGTGTGGGAGGTGGGGAAAGGGACCACCTTGCCTAGGAGCAACCCCCATCTATTTTTCTACAAAATTTAAAACATTTATTACTTATTAGTTTAGTAGTTTCTATTAAAACATAAATAAATGACATGTTTTGGAGGCATGAGCTAATTTCTAAAAGCAAAAAACAAAAAAACCAAACAACAACCTGAACTTATAGGATGTAAGGATAAATAAGCAACCACTGCTAAATACTTTTCAGATGCAAACTTTCAGTCTTTCAGGTTTTGAAAAGCAATATAAATCCCATTGTTAATGTATGCCAATGGTTCTATTATTATTCATTTAAAATATCAATTAAATATTGATGAGTTTGTAAATGCTATACATGGGTAAAAATTGAATGAATATAGTTATTGAGTTTTTTAAGCTTCAAAACAAAAGGAAAGCATAAAACCATGATGGATGCTTCGTCCTTGATATTCTTTTTGTCTAACACAACTTTCTCCCAATTTCTATTTACTAACTCCTATTTGCCCTTTACAACAATCTGAATGCCCAGCTCTCTGGGATGCCTTCTCTAACTCACTTGGAATTCAGTTAAGTATACCTCCTTAAGTGCTCAACCACTTGTCCTTTGATACAAAACAACATCTCCAGCTGAGAATCTACCAGCCTGGAAATAATATTGTAGCACAATCTTCTTGAGTTCATATTTGCTAAAGTCAATCATATAGGAGGGCACCTGAGTATCTACTATATTGAAGGCCAAATGTCTGATCATGTCCAAACTGGAAAAAAAAAGTGTGTGTGTGGGGCAGATGTCTATAGTATATACCTCATACTATAGGTAATTTTTCTCAAACAATAGTGTGCATTAGAACACCCTGCAAGACTTATTATTACACAGATTGTTGGGTCTCATCTCCAAAATTTCTGATTTTGGGCCTCTGGATGTCTCAGTAGGTAGAGCATCGACTCAATCTCAGGGTTGTGAGTTCAAACCCCATGCTGGGTGTAGAGATTACTAAAAAATAAATAAACTTAAAAAATAACAAATGGGCTAAAATTTCTGATTTAGTCTGTCTAGGATGGGCTGAAAAATTTGCATTCTTGTAAGTTCCCAAGTGAAGTTCCTAGCACAGTCCAGAAACTATGCTTTAAGAACCACTAGTCTTAGAAACTGGTGATAGGAATTCGAAAGTCTCACCTCTTGCTTCTAGCTATATGGAATCTAATGCAGTCATTATTGACAATTCTGGGTTTTTTTTTCTAATAGCTTTAGGACCCCTAAGATCTGAATTGTGGGATTTTCTTCTTTTAAGTAGGTCTATTCATCATCAAACCACGATATTACCCAACTAGGAGGTACAGCAATAAGCTAACATCCTGAATCAGCAAACCTACAGTTGAGACAGAATTTTTTATTTTTTTTATTTTTTTTATTAAAAAAATTTTTTTTTCAACGTTTATTTATTTTTGGGACAGAGAGAGACAGAGCATGAATGGGGGAGGGGCAGAGAGAGAGGGAGACACAGAATCGGAAACAGGCTCCAGGCTCGAGCCATCAGCCCAGAGCCTGACGCGGGGCTCAAACTCATGGACCGCGAGATCGTGACCTGGCTGAAGTCGGACGCTTAACCGACTGCGCCACCCAGGTGCCCCGAGACAGAATTTTTAATACATTCATTAATATATTGTATATTTAAATTTCAGTAAGGTTTCCTTGATATACATTGGTTTACTCTACCATACAGCATGTAACTGAAAAAACTTCAAACCATGACTGCAGTAGTCTCATCTACTACCTTTCCCACATTCCAAGTAGAGAAGAAAGGTTGTTGAATTAACAGCTGAGAAACATAGGATTCTTTGACCCTTTATTAAGTCTCAGTTGTGGGATCTAGTGTAGTCCTCCTGCATAATGCTTGCAATTTACTGAAGCTTAAAATATGTCTACATATATAAGATGATGTTATGTGTAGGTTTCTTAGGTCAAGGTACAACCCAAGTACTGCTGACATTTAACTAAGACTACAAAATCCAGGAATTGCCTATTAATGTCTGAATCAAGGCTACACTAAGAGGGGCACCTGGATGGGGGAGGAGAAAAGGAGTGTTCTCAAAATTTTAATCAAGAAACCTATACAAGGGCCAGTTGGTATAAATGCTTCTGTTATTCACCCGCAACTCCAACAACAATGGGCATTTTATTAATTAGCATATTGAATGTCAGACATTAGATTTTTTAAAATAAAAATGGTAGCTTATTGGCTAGCTTGATTAATATTGGAAATGGGCTCTCATTGGTGATATTAAAGTTATTCCAGATGTGTGGATTACTTACAAATATTCCACAAATGTTTTTCATTTTTGCATTAAAAGGCAAAAAACAAAACAAAACAAAACAAAGCAAAACCACAAACAACCATAATAGGCTTGCATACTGTACCCTTAGGGATAATGTTTTAGATAAATCCCTAAAGAGTCCTAAGTCTGTCTAAGAACTCTGAAGGATTCCATTAGTTTGGTACTTGCCTCTAAAATTTAGCATTTGTCTCATAGAAACCTTTAATTCAAATGGTGATAGAAACACCTAATAGTATAGAGAGCTAGTGCCCCTTTGAACATTTGGAAGGAGTTGCACATCCATGTGCATGTATAGCTTATATGCTTATATGAGTGTGTATGGTATGTGGGATCTTAATGTTTTTTTTTTTTTGACACATATAAGAGAGCAGAACAGAAATGGAGTCTGGAATTTCTGGCATTAATTTTCCAGACTATTCTCAGAATTATTGGTGAGCACATCAAACAGCTTACCAAAGAATCATTAAATATTTTTTCAGATGGGAAGTGTCAATAGACTTAGACCCTCTGATATAGCCTATGAGAGAAAAGTTATATTTGAGCATAGGATGGGGGTGAGAAAGCAAAATGGCAGATATCTCTGAAAGCTGTGGGTGATGATTCCAGTTCTAGAATCCGATTTTTGAGGACAGTAGATTAAGCAAGCCATTTAATGCACACCTACTGATGAGGATAATTGGATTACTGCACAATTTGTGTCTTGAAACTTTGCTTGAAAGCATCAGAGAGCTAACAAGATAGTGAAGAAGTACGAAGCCAGGATGTGGGACAAGGATTTGGAGATGCAAACTTGGGTTTGACACTATATTTCTGTTGTGGGTATTTATTGATATGGGTTGGAACAGTGGATGGGCTGAGAGTTTGAGCAGGACTTTTGACCACCTTGCAGAAATAAGAGGAAAGGAAATGGAATCCAGAGCTGCCAAGTAGGCTCTTGGTGAATCTGCCTCATTTTGGACTTAGATCCAAAATGGCTACATCTGGGGCACCAAGGTGGTTCAGTCAGTTAAGCGTTAGACTTCAGCTCAAGTCATGATCTCATGGTTCGTGGGTTTGAGCCTGACATCGGGCTCTGTGCTGACAGCTCGGAGCCTGGATCCTGCTTTGGTTTCTGTGTCTCCCTCTTTCTCTGCCCCTTGCTCACCTGTGCTCTGTCTCTGTCTCTGCCAAAAAATAAACTATATATATAAAGAAACAAAACAAAATGGCTACAATTAAGGAACAAAAATGAACCTGAAATAGGCCCTCATAAAGGCTACAGTTTGATTTTGAAAAATCTGAATCCCTGCTATTGAATTTCAGCAATCCTAGATTGTTAATGTCCTCAGATATAATTCTCTATACTAAAGTAACAAACAACAACATAGGCCTCCAATTATTTTTACAATCAACATTGCAGTGCAATATCTGGCCACAATAAAGGAAAATAACCAACCTTACAAAGGAACAAGACTGGATAATTAAAGAACAGTAGAAATACTAGACAATAGAAATATACATGCAGTGGGCCCCAATGTTGAAGTTTTTACAAAGATTTAAAAATAACTATGCTTATTATTTTCAAAGAAATAATAAAAAGGACAGATTTTCAGCAAGGAATAGAAACCAAAAAACAAGGAAATTCTAAAACTGAAAAATACAATAATTGAAATTGAAATTAAGAGCTCAAAGGATGGATTTAACAGTATATTAAACACAGATAAGTAGGGGCGCCTGGGTGGCTCAGTCGGCTAAGCAGCTGACTCTTGATTTCAGCTCAGGTCATGATCTCACGGTTGTGAGATCAAGCACTGCATTGGGCTCAGTGCTGAGTGTGGAACCTGCCTGAGATTCTCTCTCTCCCTCTTTTTGTGCCCCTCCTTCACTCGTGGGCTCTCTCTCTCTCTCCCTTAAAATAAATCAATAAACTTAAAAAAAAAACTTAAAACAACCTTAGGTAAGTAGAAAATAGGTAACTCAAAAGCTAAGTCAGAAGAGAACTATTGAGAATAAATTAGGAGAACAAAAGGAGAAACAAGACAGGAGTAGAGGTATGAGAAGAATTAACATATGTGATTACAGCTTCAGAAAAAGGGAGAGAGGAAAAAAATATTAACAATGTTGGAAGCAATAATGACAGAACTGTCCAAAACTGATGAAGGATATCAAGGAACAAATTTAAGAAGTGTTAATAAGCATGACAAATAGAAACAAAGTTGTATTTGAGCAATTAAATTAAAACTGTGAAAAACAAATATAAAAAGAAAGACATTAAAAGCAGATAAAGAATAAAGAAAAATAATTTCAAAGAAGCAACAATTATAACAGTTGGATTTGAAACAGAATCAGTTGAAGCTAAAAGACAATGAACTGATAGCTTTAAAGATTTTAAAATAAAATTACTCCTATCCAAATAACATATTCAGCTAAAATATCTTCTGAGAATGAAGACAAAATAAAAACTTTACAGACAAATGCAGATTTAGAAATTTTTCTACCAGCAAATTCATATTGAAGTAATAAATTGTGTTCTTCAGATAGAGGGTAAACAATCCCATATATAAAGTCAGAGTTACAGAAGCAACAAAGATGAAATATGTGGGAAATATTAAACAGATATTGACTGTATAAAAAAACCCCAGTGCTTATTAATTTTATGGGATACAGATATAGAGATATATTATTGGGATACAGGTACAGAGATATATTATTAGCATAGCATGTAAAACTCAAATAGGTTAAATAGACTTAATCCATAGTCTCAGGAAAAATCATAGTGAACACTTATAAATATTTTAGAAGAATGGTAAAATATAATACTGTAAATAAAAACTTAAGCGGTCAATTAAATCTTGGTTAGGCAGGGGGATGTAGAATTTTATTTATTATTACTTACGTATTATTATTTTTAAAACTTTCAATGTTTATTTTTGAGAGAGAGAGAGAGAGCAAGCACAAGCAGCAGAGGGGCAGAGAGAGAGGGAGACACAGAAGCCAAAGCAGGCTCCAGGCTTCAGGCTGTTGGCACAGAGCCAGACACAGGGCTTGAACTCATGAACTGTGAGATCATGACCTGAGCTGAAGGCAGATGCTTAACTGACTGAGCTTAACTGACTCAGGCACCCCTAGAATTTTAAACGTGTGAGGACAGGTTGAAAATAAACAAGTAACTATCTGTGAATGTAATACATAGAACAGCAAATCATAACCAAAGGAAGAAGAGGAAAGGAAATAATCATGATCAAACATAAATAAAATAGAAAAATAATATAATAAAGAGTCAATAAATCCTATGTTTCATTCTTTGCAAAGATTTGTAAAATTCATAATCCTCCAGCAAGACTGATTAGGAAATGACATATGCAAGGACTAGAAGAGTAGACATCTTTTCAGATCCTATAAATGTTAAAAAGATGGTGAGAGGATTCTCTGAATAATTTCATGCCAATAAATAAGCACAAATTACTAGAGAACTATAACTTAGACCCAGGAAGAAATAGAAAATGTGAATTGTCCTATAACTCTTAAATAAATTGAATCTCCGTACTTATATGGCTTTCCAAATTAAAGAAATAGAACCAATTCTATACAAATTCTTCCAGCGAAAAGAAGAAAAGCAAGAAGTCTTTGCCATTGACATTATGAAGCCAGCATATTCTCCATTCTAACCTGGTAAGGACATTATAAGAAAGAACACCTTTGGTCTCTGTCATAAATAAAGGTGGAAAAAAATGCTAAAGAAAATGTTGTATCAAATCTAGTAATACATAAAAAGGATAATACATTATGACCATGTAGCGTGCATCCTAGGAATGCAAATTTGTTTAAAATTAGAAAATCCATCAGTGCAATTCACCACACTAATGGAATAAGGGAGAAAAATCACTTGATCATTGATCATCTCCACAGATTCAGAAAAAAAATTGATAAATTCAATATTCTTTAGTGTAAAAACTTTTTCTTACACCAGGAGGAAACTTTCTTAAAGTAATAAAGGGTACCTACAAAAACTTGTGTATTTACTGGGTAACTTTAGACCTGAAGTCGGGAATAACACAAGCATGTCTGCTATCACCACCTGGAGGCCCTCGAGAGTACAAAATATCCAGAAAAGTAAATATAAAATATAAATATTGGGGAAAAAACCTCTTGTTATTTGCAGACAATATGATTATAAGTAGAATATTTAAAGATACAGATAAATTATTAGAAGTAGAAGTGTAGTTAGTAAGGTTGTTGAGAAAATGTCATTATATAAAATCAGTTGTATCTGTATACTGGTAAAAAAACAGAATTTAAAAAATTCTTTAAAAAGAATTTTACCAAGTAAAATAAAATATTTTAAGATAGATTGTTAAACTACTTTCGAGAAAAAAATGTTTTAAAGATTTAAATAGGTACATGATAATGGATTGGAAAATACTAAGATACATTTTCAACTAAAATCCCAGCTAGCTTTTGCATGGAATTGACAAGAAAGTTTTAAAATTTACATGTAAAGATGAAAGTCCAAGAAGAGCCAAAATATTGTTTATGAATAAGGGTAAATTAGGAGAATTCACTCTGTTAGATTTCAAGACTTAGTAGGAAACTACAGTAATTAAGCCTGTTGGCACAAGGGTAAACAAAGAGATCCCTGGCATAAAATATAGAGCCCTGAAGTAGACACATACCTACATGGATATTTAAATCATCACAAAGGTGTCACAGCAGAGGAGCGAGAAAAGGAAAATATTTTAAATAGTGTTGGAACAATTAGAAGTCTACATGGAAAAAAAATAAGAATGACTCTTATATCACATGATGCACTAAAATCTATTCTAGACCAATTGTAGGTTTCAACGTGAAAGGCAAAAGAGCAAAGCTTCTAGAAGATAATATATGAAATTGTCTTTATGACATTGAGGTAGCGCATGTTCTAATCATCTGGGAAAATATCAATACATTTTACTATATTAAAAATAAGAGTTTCTGTTTATCAGAAGACATAATAAAGAGAACAAGAGGGCAAAACACAGGAGTGGAAGAAAAATCATTACGACATATTTAATTAGCAAAGGATTTTTATCCACAGTACATGAAAAATACTATAAATTAATGATAGAATGTCGTATAATTTAATAGAAAAAGGGCAAGAGACATGAGCTGTCACTGTACCGAAGAGGACATCCAAATGACCAAACAACATATGAAGAGGTGCTCCATCTCATTCGTAGTTAGGAAAATACAAACTAATGCACAATGAGATGCACACTCACCAAAATGGCCAATATTAGAAAGACTGGCAATACCAAGTATACACAAGGTTGTGGAAAATGTGAACTCTTATTCATTGCAAATAGGACAGTAAATTGTTCATTGCCTATAATCCTGAAGATAAGTATATATTGAAATCCACAAATTCTGTTCTTAGGTGAATGACCAACCCATGTAGACTAAGAGACATACAAGTAGAAGAATATTCATAGAAGCATTATTTGTAATCCTAACTTGGAAACATTCCAAATGCCTATGTAGAGAGGAATCTACAAACTGCCATATATTCATGTAAGAGAATACTATATAACAATGAAAATATATGCACCTTATATATGGTCTATCCCTGCATTGTTAGTTTAAACGATCATTTTGCCATTGTCTCCCAGTTCTGTGGTTTGGCTGAATTCACCTAGGGTGTCCTTGCTTGTCTCTAATAAACAGTCATTTGGTGACTGGAGCTGGAGTCATCATTCACTCAAAATATTGTGACATTGAAGCTAGCTGAAGGTGAGAACCTCCGCTGGGCACCAGCAGAGCTGTGTTCCCTGGACCTCTCTCTATTTGATCTATCCATATTGTTTCCCCACCTGGCTCACTCCGGGGAGCTCCATTTCTTATATGGAAGCTGAAGGTTCCCATAGTGAATATCCTGAGTGAAATTGGCAGAAGCTGCATGGCTTTTTCTAACCTAACTCTAAAGTCTTCTGTAGACTTTTCTGGATATATATTATACACTTTAAAAGGCTAAAAATTAAAAGAACATAATTCCAGTCCAGTAAGGAGGGATAGGATCTCCCAGAGTGGTGAGGAACATTGTTCTTCTTCTTGTTTTTAGTCCCTCACTACCCTCTAAGGTTTAACTTAGCTCTTGACAACCTGGCCCCAACCTCCTTGCTGATTTTAATCTTCCTCTCACATTTTGCACTTAAATCACAAGAATGCTGAGAACCAACTGAATTGTGCTGCACTTTTTCATGTATCTCTGTGATAGAATTATGGCCCTCCAAAGATGTTCACCTTCTAATCCCTAGAACTTTTGAATACATTACCTTACATGGAAAAAGGGGCTTTGCAGATATAATTAAATTAAGAATCTTGAAAATGGTGAGATTGTCCTGGATTATCCAGGTAGGCCCAGTGTAAACACAAGGAGACTCAGAGCAAGAGTCAGAGAAGGAGATGTGAGGACAGAATCAGTGGTCAGAATGTGCAATTGCTTGAAAGGGCACAAGTCAAGAGATTCAGGAAATCTCTAGAAATTGAAAAGGCAAGGAAATGAATTTTTTCCTACTATCTCCAGAAAGAACCAGTCCACCAACACCTTGAGTTTAGTCCCTCAAGACCCATTTTCAGAATTCTGACCTTCTAAACTGAAAGATAATAGATTTCTGTTGTTTTAAACTCCCAAATTTGTGGTAATTTGTGACAGGAGCAATAGAATCTAATGGTATCCCCCACCCCCTTTTTTCCCCAATTTATGACCTTTTCTATATTGTTTGGTTTTACTTGAAACACTTCCTTACACCAACTCTTTTTAAAATCCTACCCGGTATTAAAGACCTAGCTCAGCTGCTCTCTCCTCCTTGAGACCTTCTTACCATCAGAATCAGAAATAACTCTTAATCCTCTAAAACACTAGGGCACTTACCAGCACTGATAGTCCACTAATCACATATTACTTCAAGTATATAAAGGTGCGATATACCTTACTGCTGTTCCAATTTCTGTTCAGGAATGTTATACATGTTAGTCACACACTCACTTGTTGAGTGGATATAGGAGGAAAAGAAGGTTATCATAAAGTATTTAAAAATATTTCTAGTAATAATACATAAAATAGTTGATATTTATATAAAAATATAAAAGTAAGTTGTAACATACATTTGCAATTTTATATGATCCATTTAATATCTGTTCCATGTAATGATTTAGATCTCTGAATCGTTTGTGGTCTGAGTTTGTAAAAGGTACGTGCCACCAATGAGGAAACCTGTTTAAAACATAAATAAATTAAAAAAGAAGTGTATCTTTATTAGTTTGAAAACTGGTCTCTGCATCTTAGGGTTGTTAGTGAAGTTATAGCTACATCAGATGGAGGGGCCAGTGAAAACATTAAAAAAAAAAAAACACATAGAACACATGATTAATCCTGAGAGTTTCATTAACATGATTGTGGTCACTTGTACTATTTTAACTTTCATTAATATTAATGCTAATTTAATTTAATTTAACCTATTAAACTAATATATATGTTCCTTCTTGCTGTATTCATGGAAGACCACACATATTGTCTTTTAAATACATGTGGAGGCTTAATAAATACTTTCTGAAGTTAATGATTCATTATTTTTCACAAAGGTCAGATTGTATTGCTTCTTCTGGGTTCATTAGAGATATTTCTGCATTAACTAAATTAAACATTTTACCAAGTGACATATGTTTCCATCTGGTCTTAGTCTTTTGGAACACTGTATCATTTTCCTCAAGAGTCTGACTTGCAGAATTTCCTCTGCACTCTCTGAAGATTCCTCTTGATGGGTTAGATGTGATTAAGACCAATTACTGAGTGGAATGAACTGTTAATGGTTAGCATTTGGTGACATATTTTTCTGGCTAAGTACATTTTCTTAGGAACTACCTAGCAGCTTTCTCTGACTTCAGTCTTGCTGCTTCCTCCTTCATACTTCTGCTTCTTTGGTACAGGTATTTCCCTGGGGTAAGCGTATGAGGGATAGAGAAGGGCTGTCAGCAGACACAGAAGTAGGTGACAACTACGGGCCAACCCATTCACTGTTTCCTGTTGTAAATGTTAAGGAAGTCCAGAATTACGTTTGTGTATTTACATAATTGACATTTTATTTTTCAAAAGGTCTCCTGCAATTCCAAGGCTTAAAGTATTAAAAATTTTCACCCAGATTTAATTATCACAATAATTTGTACCATATACAATTAGTTCAAAACATAGAAACACATTTGATTAACAGATGCATTGGGCAGGTTTTAAATATTAATTTGGGGGTTCCTGGGTGGCTCAGTCGGTTGAGCGTCTGACTTCAGCTCAGGTCATGATCTCATAGCTCGTGAGTTTGAGCCCCGCGTCGGGCTCTGTGCTGACAGCTCAGAGCCTGGAGCCTGCTTTGGATTCTGTGTCTCCCTCTCTCTCTGCCCCTAACTCACTCTCATTCTGTCTCTGTCTCTCTCAAAAATAAACATTAAAAAAATTAATTTGTATATCTGTAGATGAATTTTCCTTATTGTTAGAGTAATTTGGAGTTCAATATCAATTCTGTTCCCTTGTTGATGTTTTTTTCAGAGGTAGGTACTAAAAAATCTTGTATATAATTAAGTATGAGAGAATTTAAGAGTTTAGCCATAGTAATGTCATTCAATTGTCTGAAATGCTTTTCAGTTACATGTCAAATATAATATAGCAATCATTTTGTGAAAATGAGTTTTTATCTTTTATGTGACAGCACCATCATGTCCCCTGCCATTTTGTTCATGCCAAAGAGTAGGAAACATCTGACTGACAAACAGATTTGATATCTGGGTATTAGAATAATTCCTTTTTTTCCCCCAGTACCAACACCAGTGTCTCAACTTGCCTTTTATTTGATTCTCAGAGATTTTTTACTCTCTGGGACAACGTACCAAAATAAGTTCTAGATGGTCGGGAGAAGAACAATGTTGAAAGTAGAAGAGGGAAAGGAAATCAACCCTTTAATTTTTAAGCAGGTTAATTTAAAGAAGACCTTTAATTGTATGGAAGATTCCAATGCCTGTGTATTCTTGGGAGATACAAGGAGCCTGCTTTGAAGACCCCTGTCATATACTATGAATAATGTGAATTTTATTCTTCATGACTCTAACTTTCTGATCATACTCTCCAGATCAGGTTAACATAATTCTTGTAGGGCTTCTCTTAGTAAATTTGGGAGTCAGAGGAAATCTTGCTTTCATCCTTCATTTATATGTATCACTGGAAGCCTTGGTTCCTTTGGAACTATCAGCATACAAATATTGTCAAGGGCATACATGAACTATATGCTCCCCACCTCCAACCCCCCTCCCCCCCCACACACTGCTTGAACGGTCTTAAAATCTTTTTAAATACCATTGTCAGGCAGTTGAACAAGGCATAATCTTAGAACTAAAGCTGAAAAATCAAGAAGAGACATATGGAGAGAGATTATTAACATTTTTAAGGTTTTACAAGTTATGTTAAGTGTAGTGGACAGATAAAAGTGTAGAACAGAGAAGTTCTTGAAACCAAAAAAGGGCAGCCATTGAACAGTAACATTTTAAATCATTAATTGGTAGAGTACAATGACAGTCCCTGATGTTGAATTCAATATTTGCAGTCAAACTTTGAATTTTTTTTTTTGCCAGCACCTCCTTTTCTGTTATTTTATCAGATGGTCTTCAGTAATTCTTTTTTTTTTTTTTAATTTTTTTTAACGTTTATTTTTGAGACATAGAGAGACAGAGCATGAATGGGGGAGGGTCAGAGAGAGGGAGACACAGAATCTGAAACGGGCTCCAGGCTCTGAGCTGGCAGCACAGAGCCCGACGCGGGGCTCGAACTCACGGACCGCAAGATCATGACTTGAGCCGAAGTCGGCCGCTTAACCGACTGAGCCACCCAGGCGCCCCCGTTTTCAGTAATTCTTAAAGCTGGTGTTGCTTTTAAGTTTCCACAATGACACTCCTTTCCTCTCAGTCTCTTGAACATACTCTTACTCTAATTTGTTGACTTCCTGATATTTAAAGCATCTGTATTTCAAAATTTCTGTAGCATCTGCAAGTAGTGAACTATTCACTCTTCAATATTGCCCCATATCTCTCCATTCATTGATAACTTTGCTTAGATTTGTATTTTGGAAGGTGACTAAATCCTGAAAGCCTAGTAAAAAGCCTAGTACTTCGTCCACATGTACAAAGTATGTCAGGTCAGATATGGACATTCACATTATTAAGGGACCATTTCCTTAACAAAAATTCCTAAGTGTAGATAAAACAACGTTTGATTTACCTAAGTGCCAATATAATTTCTGGCAAGTTCCTTTTTAAAGTCAAGATACACCTTTCGTATACACTGAAATCTATGACCTAAATTTGGCAAGTTCTAAGTGATGAATTTTAGAAGGTTTATTTGAACAGAAGTTGTTTGCAGTTATATTCTTAATTTGTTTATACTTAAATATTTTAAAAATGATAACATGAACAAAAGCAATGGTTTTCAAGATTGTTTGAAAAGAAACATAATGACAAATTAGATTTAGACGATCCAAGTCAAAGTTAATCATTAACAACAAAAGTGAGTTGGTATTAGTAAATTTTACTTCTATGCTAAATGATATTAATGAATCTTTTTCTGGTATGGAAAATAAATGTATCAGGGCTTTTAACTGCAATTATTTGTTGAAAGAGTAGATATATCCAACTTAGTTCTGCATTTTCAATGTCAATTTTATTTTTATAGAAAAACCCAAAAAGATTAAATTTAAAAACAGGCAAATAAAACAATTTTCCTGGTAACTGATGAAAAATGAAATCACTCCTGAATTTTTCTGTCTACAAAATCAATGGCTAAAGGCAAACAGAGAAATTGCAAACCTTGTTCTGTTTTATGAGACAAAAGATTCTTTACTCTGGGAGTCATACAGACTCTGGTGGGATAGGTTCAATGCCATTGGAGTCAGAATGCTGTGTTGTTCACAAATAGAAAATCCCATAACCATAATTTTTCCTTATGTTCAAGGACAAGAACTGCAGACAAAACACAGGGGAGGAAGTGCCTTACTCTGGGAGAGTCAATGATGCAAACTGCTTCTGAAGTTGGCTGTGAAGTTTTGAAAACTGGTCAAATGATTTTTCTGTCAGGCTCATTTCATTGTTACCATGTATCACCTGGATTAGATACAGCTGCAGAAAATAGACAAAAATCAAAAGGTGGCATTATCAACCTGTGATACATTTTAAAATATGGTTTCATGTAAGCTAAACAAAGCAAGAACTTTTCCACAAAATGTCATCCCACGAACAAAAGGATGCAATTTGTAAAGGCAGAATTACCTATAAACACAGTATATAAAGATATCGTAATCTTATGTGCTGGGAACAGACTGCCTAATTTCTGCTCTTCTTTTCATGCAGACACTTTAATTAGCTCTTGATTTATGGTCTACTACAGGCAGGAACTGTTCTCTTTGATGGTTCTCTACTAATAGCTCTGGTTGTTATGATTTCTCCTTAGAACATCCTCCTTAATGGCACTTCTGCTCAAACCGTAACTGATTTTTCATTTGCATAGTAAAAAAAGTATCATGATATAAGGAAGGATGTATAGCATAGTGAAGGGAAGTCTGAGATGAGGTCAACAGATATTTAAGTCAAATGACAGACTTGAGACTTACATTACTGGTTTTCTTACTGAACCTTAAAATTGTCGCTCTTTGAATTGACCTGGTTGCACTCAGCATACAGGATTCCTGGGAAGGAGTCTGTGAAGCAGATTTGGCAGGACTTGTGGCTGTCATTTGTGCGAGTGTGTGGATCAAGTTATTTAACTTAACAGGGAAGCACTCCAGACTTTCCTTTATTTTCCTAGAGAAATGAAAAAGAAAAGATAGTGGGTAACGTTTCCCTGAGTTGACTCATTTCACTTAAGATTTGTTTTCTTGTGTTTGTTAGACGTGGAGGATAGTCAAGAGCCATGTCTGTTTATTTGGAGCCCAACTATTAAACGTTATTTTTAAAAATCCCAAGTCACAACTTATGTTGTTAGCAAACGTGTTGTTAGCAAACACAAAACTGTAATTGCAATTTTGACTTATTTTAGGTTTGTTTTCTAATTTTAGGAATGATTTATTTAAAACTTAATTTTAGTTTATAATTATTTAAAATATTTAAATAATTCAGAAGTTAAAACTACAAAACAATGTATAGTCAAAGAGGCTGAGCATTTATCTCTGTACTCTATGCTATTCTTTCTCTCCCCCATATTTAAACATTCAAAAAATTATAGTTTAACCTTTATTGTTTATTTTATTTATATATATATTTGTGTTCTTCTTTCAACTGTATTACAAAAAAGTTGCAGTTTATATACTATATTTAATATACATTATATGAAATATTTTTCACTCTGGTTTTTTTTTTCTGGTGGGTTGTTTTTGATGTGTCACTGTTTTTCAAGTCTTTTTTTTTTGTATTTGAGGTTTGCAATTGTGTTCTAATGATACAATAAATATCTTCATATAATATTTTTATTCCCTCTGTACCTTCCTCTCCAGTAACTGATTTGCAGTGTTGTCCTTTTTATCCTAGTTTTTTTTTTTTTTAATAATGGTTTCAGGAGTAGAATTTAGTGATTCATCACTTACATATAACACCCAGTGCTCATCCTGCCAAGTGCCCTTCTCAATGCCCATCGTCCATTTAACCCTTCCCCCCACCCAACATCCTCCCAGCAACCCTCAGTTTGTTCTCTGTATTGCCTCCCTCTCTGTATTTTATTTTTCCTTCCCTTCTCCTATGTTCATCTGTTGTGTTTTTTAAGTTCCACATGTGAGTGAAATCATATGATATTTGTCTTTCTCTGACTTATTTCACTTAGCATAAAACATTCCAGGTCCATCCACATTGTTGCAAATGGCAAGATTTCATTCTTTTTGATCACAAAGTAAGTAGTATTCCATTGTATATATGTACCACATCTAATCTTTATCCATTCATCAGTTGATGGACATTTGGACTCTTTCCATAATTTGGCTATTGTTGATAATGCTACTATAAACATTGGGGTGCATGTGCCATTGGAATCAGCACTTTTGTATCCTTTAGAAAAATGCAATTTATCCAATTGTATTTATTGCAACTGCTGGGTCATAGGGTAGTTCTATTTTTAATTTTTTGAGGAACCTCCATTCTGTTCTCCAGAGCGGCTGCATCAGTTGGCATTCCCACCAGCAGTGATTTGTATTTCCTTATATTTTGATTTGTGTTTCCCTGATGATGAGTGATGCTGAGCATCTTTTCATGTGTCTGTTAGCCATCTGGATGTCTTCTTTGGAAAAATGTGTATTCAAATTTTCTGTTCATTTCTTAACTGGATTATTTGTTTTTGGGTGTTGAGTTTGATAAGTTCTTTATAGATTTTGGATACTAACCTTTTATCGGATGTATCATTTGCAAATATCTTCTCCCATTCCATCAGTTGCCTTTTAGTTTTCCTGTTTCCATCACTGTGCAGAAGCTTTTTATCTTGATGAAGTCCCAATAGTTTATTTTTGCTTTTGTTTCCCTTGCCTCTGCAGACATGTCTAGTAAGAATTTGCTGTGGCTGAGGTCAGAGAGGTTGTTACCTATTTTCTCCTCTAGGATTTTGATGGCTTCTGGTCTTATATGTAGGTCTTTCACCCATTTAAGTTTATTTTTGTGTATGGTGTAAGAAAGTGGTCCAGCTTCATTCTTCTGCATGTTGCTGTCCAGTTTTCCCAGCACCATTTGCTGAAGAGACTGTTTTTTTTCTATTGCATTTTCTTTCCTGCTTTGTGGAAGATTAGTTGGCCATGCATTTCTGTTATCCTAGTTAATACTATAAGGCAAGCAGTATGTATACTCTGCTCTTCATATGTACTTCATATACCACTTCCATTTTCTTATAGAGCTATTCTACCTATATTGTATAGTATGTGTAGTATACATACCCCACAGTTTCTCTTCTAACTACCATTAAATCTTAAACTATCTAGTAGGCATTATGTCTGCATCTCTGTCATTGGGACTACCTGAAGTTCATTCTCTACCTGAAATTCCTCAGAAAGTGCTCAAAGAAAGTTTTTGAGTTTTAGATGTTCACAACAGTTTGTGGCCTGATTTGTAAGTCAGTTTGGCCTAATACATCATATTTGGCTCACATTTTTTTTTGAGTGCCAGAAAAACATTATT
Organism: Prionailurus viverrinus; assembly: GCF_022837055.1. NCBI lineage: Eukaryota > Metazoa > Chordata > Mammalia > Carnivora > Felidae > Prionailurus > Prionailurus viverrinus. The sequence goes on along the minus strand of NC_062567.1, from coordinate 48,756,013 downwards.
CCATTTTCCCCTGGAATAAAGAATTAGTATGCAAAGCTCTGATGACATACTGAACTTCTTTCTCTTATAAATAATAAATATTTGTTTCTTTTTGCCTAGACGCCTCAAGGAAGTTTACTTTCCTTCAAAGTCCAATAGTTTTTCTAAAATATGTTTCAGGTTGGTTACTCTGGGTAATTTTTCCAAATATTCAATGTATCCTTACAATACTTAATTTCAAGACTTTTACCTCAGAAAATGTAATTTATGATACTGATATTTATTAAAATGCTAAATAATTTAGTATTTATACCATTTTAATATATTATTTGGGTTTTATTTTTTAGGGACTTTTAATATATATATATATATGTATATATATATATATATATATGTATAGGATTTTCATTGCCTTTCTTAATTTTTTAATTTTAAAAGTCCTCCTTTTTTCATCTATTTTTTCTAGAGGCATCTGTTGTGTTGTGTTTAATCTGCATTCTTTCTGGTTTGCTTTTAAAACTATGTTTTCTTTTCCCAGAAATGAGCTCACAACTGTATGGTCAATTAATCTTCAACAAAGCATGAAAGAATATCCAACGGGAAAAAAGACAGTCACTTCAACAAATGGTGTTGGGAAAACTGGGCAGCAAAATGCAAAAGAATTAAGCTGGCCTGCTTTCTTATAGCATACACAAAAATAAGTTCAAAATGGATCAAAGACCTAAATGTGAGACCTGAAACCATCAAAATCCTGGAAAACAGGGGAAAATTTCTTTGACATCAGCTGTAGCAACTTCTTTGTAGATATGTCTCCTAAGGCAAGGGAAACAAAAGCAAAAATAAACTATTGGGAGTAAATCAAAATAGAAAGCTTCTGCACAGTGAAGGAAACAATCAACAAAACTAAAAGGCAACCTATGGAATGGGAGAAGATATTTGTAATTGACATATCTGATAAAGGGTTAGTATCCAAAATCTACAATGAACTTATCAAACTCAACACCCAAAATATGAATAATCCAATTAATAAATGAACATAAGAGGGGCACCTGGTGGCTCAGTTAGTTAAGCCTCTGACTCTTGATTTTGGCTCAGATCATGACCTCACAGTCATGATCTCACAGTCATGATCTCATGATAGGTATTGAGCCTTGTGTGGAGCTCTGCATTGGGCATGGAGTCCGCTTGGGATTCTCTCTCTCCCTCTTCCTTTGCACCTCCCCTGTTCATGCTCTCTCTTAAAAAAATAAAAAAAGATAAAAACAGATTCTCTTTCTCTCTCTGCCACTCCCCTCCTCACTCACATGCATGTGCCCTCTCTCTCTTTCTCTCTCTCATAGACACACAAAATGAACAGAAGACATGAATGACATTTTTCCAAGGAAGGCATACAGATGGCCAATAGACATGTGAAAACATGTTCATCATCACTCATCATCAGTGAAATGCAAATCAAAGCTAAATGAGATATTAACTCACACTTGTTGGAATGGCTAAAATCAGCATCACAAGAAATAACAAGTATTGGTGAGGATGTGGAGAAAAGGGAACCCTCATGTTCTGTTGGTGGGAACGCAAACTGGTGCAGTCACTATAGAAAACAGTATGGAGTTTCCTCAAAAAGTTAAAAATAGAAGTACCCTGTGATCCAGGAATTGCATTATTTACCCAAAGAATACAAAAACACTAATTCAAAGGGATATATGCACCTCTATGTTTATAGCAGCATTATCTACAATAGCCAAATTATGGAAACAGATCATGTGTCCACTGACTAATGAATGGATAAAGGAGATGTGGGATACACACACACACACACACACACACACACACACACACACACACACAGTGGAATATTACTCAGCTATAAAAAGAATAAAATTTTGTTAATTACAGGAATGTGGATGGATCTAGGGAGTGTTATACTAAGTAAAGTAAGTCAGTCAGAGAAAGACAAATACCATATGATTTCACTCACATGTGGAATTCAAGAAACAAAACAAATGAGTAAAGGGTAAAAATAGAGAGGCAAGCCAAGAAACAGACTCTTAACTGTAGAGAACAATCTAATGGTGACTAGAAAGGAGGTGGGTGGGTTAATCTGTTAAAAAGTTGATAGAGATTAAGTTAGTGCACTTGTCAAGATGAGCACTGGGTGGTGTATGGAAGTGTTGATCCATGATCCACTATATTTTACACCTGAAACTAATATTACATTGTTAACTAGTGGGAATTTAAATAAAAACTAAAAAAAAAAGAAAAAGAAGCAATCTAAAAAGTTGTGTTTTATCTTTAATTCTTTCTTGGGTTCAGTCACCTCATTACTGAGTTTTTTAAATTGTGATATATATTGTTCCTTTATGTCTTTATCATTTTATTAATTTCTTTTAGCTCTATTTGAAATATAAGGATTCAGTTTAATCCTTTGGTGGGAATATCTTTCTGGCATACTTTATTGTAGGGATTTTGTTTACATCTTCTTTTTCTTTTTCTTATTATAACTTTGTATGACATTCAAACATGATCCATTTGGTTTAATCATTTTAATAAGAAATTAGCATTCCTAAACTTTCAAGATGGAGTATAAGGTTTTTGAGGGTCTGAAGCTCCCTTTGCTGTTGGTACCATACAGTGATGAAAAATATTTGTTTCATATTTTCTGAGATATGTTTCTTTTGCTTCTCCCCTCACCCTACTTTTTTTCTGGACTTTGGATTTCTTTTTCTCCTGTGACCTTTCTCCTCTCAGTTTGGATTATACATATAGTAGTGTCTCTTCAGTGTAGGACTTTTTCCTGGAAGGGAGCTCCAATTACCTTTGAAAGCTCAAAGAGTTCTTTGACCTTTTCAGATCTGCCACAGAACACTTGCCCTTCCCAGTGAATTGGGGTGAGTAAAAATTCTTCCAAGTTTTAGCTGCAATCAAATAACAATCAAATTGACCTGCTCAGCTTTCCAGTGAGTACCCATGGAGTCTTTGGAGTTCTGTTCTCAGGTCAATCAGATGACCTGTTGCTTCTTTAGCTTCTTCCCATGATATGCTGATATGCAGGTCTTATAGCTGACTTGTCCTACCTGCTTATATTTTAGGATTCTCAGGAATACTTTGTTGCCTAGTTTTGTTATAGATACTGTCCATAGTTTTTGAGTTTTGATACCTTATTTGATATGTTTTATTTGGAAGAGATTCAGGGATATTAAAAAACTTAACTTTTTATACTATTTAACTCAAACAACACAGTAAAATATGAAGTAAACCATGAAAGGATCCCTTCATCCCTCCTCCATTACCACTCTCCTCCCCAGAAATAACTAGTAGAAACAATTTGATATTATCCTTTTGTACTTTCTCTATATTTTTGTGCAAAAAGACACACACCCATACATATCTACTATATTTATTCCTACCACATGCCAGCTGCTATTTTAGTGTTGGTATATATAGCAAAGAATAATAGAAATTTCTTCCTTTATAGAGTTTACATAATGTGAAATTCAGACAATAAGGAAATAAACATTTAAAAATAAAAGATTCAGGAGAGTAATATATGCTATAAAAACACTAAAATAGAAATTGTAGAGATGGAATATGAGGTGGGTAACAGTTTGCAATTTTAAATAGGATGGTCAGCGAAGAGTTGAACTATTTGATACAGATCTTAATTTGGCAAGAGTGTAGGCCATGGGGACTTCTGATGAAAGACTTTTTTGTAGCAGAAACAACAGCTAGTCTAGAAACTCAGAAGAAGATGGGTGACTGGTGTTTAGCAGCTGGCAAAGAACAGCAGTATGGTTGACAGAGAGAGGAGGGGAAGAACAGAATCAGACAAAAAGAGCACTATTTTGTAAGGATGATGATGTGTGAGATAGAAGTAAAAAGACAGGAATCAAAATCATAATTTCATGTCATGTTGTAATTTGCTAATTTAACTAAGTAATATATTTTGGAAGAAAAATTTTATAGTGATTGGTATAGTACATGGCCCCCAAATATCTATTGAATGAACAATCTTTCTAATTCAGAACAGAGAAAAAATATTCTATTTTAAAACAATTATTTAATGCTTATTTATATTTGAGAGAGAGAGAAAGAGAGAGCAAGGGAGGGGCAGAGAGAGATAGAGATAGAGACAGAATCTGAAGCAGGCTCCAGGCTCTGAGATGTCAGTGCAGAGCCTGATGTGGGGCTCGACTCACAGGCTGTGAGATCATGGCCTGAGCTGAAGTTGGATGCTCAACAGACTGAACCACTCAGGCGCCCCCAAAATCTATTTTTTCAAATGACCACATACTATCTGAAAGTATAGATGTAGAATTTAACCATTTTTTTTTTAAATTGCAGAGACTATTCTTTCCTCACTGATTTAATTTTGTCTAATACTAAGGCTCCATATAAGCCCAGGCCTGCTTCTTCATTGTGTTGCACTTGTTATTTGTCTATTTCTGTGTCAGTCCTACACACTTCCTTAAAAGCTGGAATTTATAATAAGTCTTGAAATCCAGAAGTTCTTTTACCCTCTTCTTCTTTAGGCATTTTCTTTCACTATTTTAGGCCCTTTAATTTGCCAAATTTATTTATTTATTTATTTATTTATTTATTTATTTATTTATTTATTTATTTATTATTTATTTTTAATATTAGTTAATTTTTGAGAGACTGTGAGAGAAACAGAGTGCGGGCAGGGGAGAGGCAGAGAGAGAGGGAGACAGAAGCAGACTTCAGGCTCCCAGCTATCAGCACAGAGCCCGACATGGCGCTCAAACCCACAAACTGCGAGATCATGACCTAAGCCAAAGTTGGACACTTAACCGATTGAACCACCCAGGCACCGCAATTTGCCAAATGTACTTTAGAATCAGCTTATAAAACTCACCCATACACAAAATAGATGTGTAAGGATTTGAGTGGTATTGCATTAAAACTATAAATCAAATTGGAGGAGACTTAACATCTTACATTATTGATACATGCAAGTGGTAAACAGGATAGATTTTTCCATGTAGTTAGGTCTTGTTTTACATCTCTTTGAATGAGTTTTGCATTGTTTTCTTCCTGTGGAAGTTTTGCATATCTTTTGTTGGATTTATTTATTAATTGAACATATTTTTGTATGGCAAATGGGAAATGCTATTTTTTCCTATTTTTGACTAATATTTGATAATATATGAGTAGAGTTTAAACTGCTATTAATTCTAACAATATTTCTGTATAATCTTTCCAAAATTTGTATTGACAGAGTCATGTAATCTGTAAGTAATGCTAGAGTTTTGTCACCCTTTGCACTGATAACACTTCCAGTTCTATGTTATCAGTGGTGATAGTAAGCCTTTTTGGTTTGTTCCTGATTATAAAGAAGTTTTCAATGTTTCACCATTAAGTATAATGTTTTCTTTACATTTCTATTTCTAGAGTTTTAAAAAAATGAGTGGTTCTAAATTTTATTAACTACATTTTCTTTATCTATTGAGGTGATCATATAGTTTCCCCTTTAATCTTATTTACTATGGAGTCTTGAATGTTTTATCTTCTAACTACTTGCTTTACTGAACTCTTGTTACTCTATATTTTTTAATTCTATAGAATTATTTTATTTGCTTTCTTATTCAAATGGAAAATGAGAATATAATAAAACTTAAACATAGAGCTTTACTGTCAATATAAAGGTATTCATATCTTTCTCCTGACATTCACGGGAATGCTTGCAGTTTTCCATTTTTATTTTTTTATGTATTTAATGTTTTATTTATTTTTAGAGAAAGAGAGAGACAGTGTGCAAGCAGGGGAGGGGCAGAGAGAAAGAGGGAGACACGGAACCCGAAGCAGGTTCCAGGCTCTGAACTATCAGCACAGAGCCCGATGCGAGGCTTGAACTCACGAGCCGTGAGATCATGACCTGAGCTAAAGTCAGATGCTCAACCAACTGAGCCACCCTGGTGCCCCGTCAATATTCCAGTTTTAAATGTAAGATATTTACCTAGGTTTCCTTCCATTCAGAGCTTACTAAAATTTTCTAAGAGGAAGGGATGTTGAATATAATTAAATACTACTTTTCTGGGTTGGCATTTATCAAAGTTATCATGCAATGCCTTCTTTTGACTAATCTGACATATCCTCAATGTTAACCATGTAGTTCAATAATGTTTAATAATTTCCCCCTCAATTTTGTAAAACTTCAACCCATCTATCTTGTTTTGGTATTAGACTCTTTTAAATTCCAAAATTTGTCATTATTAAACATCAATCTAGGCCAAAATTTGCTAAGAAAGTTAAAATATGACTGATCATTATTCACTTCCACATGTTCATGTTTCTAAAGATATTCTTTGACTTTACGAATTTATGGGTATATAGTATAGTATAAAACATTCATTTCTTTTCTCATTCATAGTTTAAGGAATGAAGATAATAATAATAGTGGGAGTATAATGCTAATCATGATTTATGGAGACCCTATCATTCGTTCATTCATTCATTCAACAAATATTTACTGAACATATTTTGTGTGTGGGGTGGAAAGCTCTAGGGTAACAGCATGTACTCGGTTCTCATGACGATAGGCCATGAACCATAAATCTTAAATTCTAATGTATTCACCTTCATAAAATTTCAACTATGTCCATGCCTTACTCTTATGATGCCCAACAGTTAAGATGTAGGAAGACTGGAGATGAAGGATGAACTTTTATGATAAGCCTATAGTTTTAGGGAAGACTTTCACCAATCCATCTCCCCTCTTGCAGGTGATAGATTTAAGGCCTGATAGCACAGTGCTGTTAAATATGACCCAATTTGGGACTGGGGACCTGAGAGCAGTAGGTTTCAGGCCTCTGCAAGGATCTGATTTATGCAGGTGGCAGCCCTGTGATTTATTTTGCTTAATGGCAGGATCAGCAGGATTATGCTTTGGAGTATCCTTATATTACAGGTTCAAAGCCGCATTTCTAAGGAACCAGTTCTTAAATTTCTTAGGGAAAGCTTCCAGATCATCCTGATAAACACTTCCAGCTCCCTGCCAGCCACTGTTCTATGTGTTGGGACATAGAAGTAAAGGAGAGAAATCACATTTCTGCCCTCAGGGAGTATATATACTTTGGCCGACAGTGCCACTAAATGCCTTATGTTAATCTTTTCATCCTTACAGGAAAGCAGTAAAATTATTTTAGCAATGATGCCAGAAAAAATGACCAAGAAAGGTAAATGAATACCAAAGGTGACATCACCTAGAAAGTAGTAACCAAAAATTTCAACTCATGTTTATCTGATTCCACAGTCTTTGCTCTCATTGTGGATTATTTATAATAAACAGTATTTCAACTTTGTCTTTAAGATTAGCCAATCAATACATTTAGCATGGAATTCTTAGATGGAATAAAGGCACTAAAATAATGATCCTTTAATTTTTACATAAAAATAATGCTTAGAAAAACATTTAACAGTATTTCTTGAAGCCTGTTCTTGAAGGGAACATGGTCCAAAGGGTAATAAAATAACCATAAAATCTTAAGCCTTAGGTCCTATCTTAAAAATCTGTACAAATTCTACTCTACTTCATAACATACTTATCTTTTAATATGGCATAAATATTTTAAATAGCTTATCATTACAAACAAATGCTACCAACAGGTTTCCTAGCTATGTGTGTGTGAGAATGAGCCATTGAGTTTTTCAGTCTCAGAAAATTGGGTTGAATCCAGGAGGTCTGGTCTTTCATGTCAGGTTCAACATAGAGACAGAGAGCAGTTTTCAATATTCAAAATTTCAATATTCAAAAAATATTATGATATTTTTTGAGTGCACATTTATATTAATATGTGACTCTAAGGGACAAAAGTTTTTCACTGCTTTATGAGTCACATCAGAGTAACCATTGAGGAGAGATGTCTATAATGCCGTGAACTGCAGTTGAGCGAAGGTTCTGAGGCAACAGGATGGGAATTTCAGGAGCATATTTCTATTGCTGAAGTTGTTTATATCATTTTGTGGCTTGATAGAATACCTGTTTTACTGGTCAGTCTCTTTAGTCTAAGGAAAACATTTCTCAAAAGACTATCTGTGAAGGAATTTGCAGAAGAACATTCTTATTTCCCCATTGACTCTATAATTTTATCGTATATAAATAGAAGACTTTTAGTGACTCATTCTCCCCATAAACCAATTTCTTCATTTAACCTCCAAACTTCACTTTGCTTTGATTTTGGCGTGTGTGATAAACACATTACTTTTTTTTGTCTTTTATATTGGAGTTCCTGATTGAGTGTCCAGCTTTGTGAGTCATTCTTAACGATTCAGAGGGAACAATGACTTAATACAACTTTGTCACAGTTTGTTTTATTCCATTAAGAAAAGTAATAGCTCAACATTGAATTTGTAATATCTAAAATATATGACCAATGTTTTCTCATAGTTAAACCTATAAAGTGTGCTATCAAGATAATTCCTACCTTGGCACAAAAACAGACACATAGACCAATGGAATAGAATAAAAACCCCAGAATTAGACCCACAAACGTATGGCCAACTCATCTTTGACAAAGCAGGAAAGAACATCCAATGGAAAAAAGACAGCCTCTTTAACAAATGGTGCTGGGAGAACTGGACAGCAACATGCAGAAGGTTGAAACTAGACCACTTTCTCACACCATTCACAAAAATCAACTCAAAATGGATAAAGGACCTAAATGTGAGACAGGAAACCATCAAAACCTTAGAGGAGAAAGCAGGAAAAGACCTCTCTGAGCTCAGCCGAAGCAATCTCTTACTCGACACATCCCCAAAGGCAAGGGAATTAAAAGCAAAAGTGAATTACTGGGACCTTATGAAGATAAAAAGCTTCTGCACAGCAAAGGAAACAACCAACAAAACTAAAAGGCAACCAACGGAATGGGAAAAGATATTCGCAAATGACATATCGGACAAAGGGCTAGTATCCAAAATCTATAAAGAGCTCACCAAACTCCACACCCGAAAAACAAATAACCCAGTGAAGAAATGGGCAGAAAACATGAATAGACACTTCTCTAAAGAAGACATCCGGATGGCCAACAGGCACATGAAAAGATGTTCAGCGTCGCTCCTTATCAGGGAAATACAAATCAAAACCACACTCAGGTATCACCTCACTCCAGTCAGAGTGGCCAAAATGAACAACTCAGGAGACTATAGATGCTGGAGAGGATGTGGAGAAACGGGAACCCTCTTGCACTGTTGGTGGGAATGCAAATTGGTGCAGCCGCTCTGGAAAGCAGTGTGGAGGTTCCTCAGAAAATTAAAAATAGACCTACCCTATGACCCAGCAATAGCACTGCTAGGAATTTATCCAAGGGATACAGGAGTACTGATGCATAGGGCCACTTGTACCCCAATGTTCATAGCAGCACTCTCAACAATAGCCAAATTATGGAAAGAGCCTAAATGTCCATCAACTGATGAATGGATAAAGAAATTGTGGTTTATTTACACAATGGAATATTACGTGGCAATGAGAAAAAATGAATTATGGCCTTTTGTAGCAACGTGGATGGAACTGGAGAGTGTGATGCTAAGTGAAATAAGCCATACAGAGAAAGACAGATACCATATGGTTTCACTCTTATGTGGATCCTGAGAAACTTAACAGGAACCCATGGGGGAGGGGAAGGAAAAAAAAAAAGAGGTTAGAATGGGAGAGAGCCAAAGCATAAGAGACTGTTAAAAACTGAGAACAAACTGAGGGTTGATGGGGGGTGGGAGGGAGGAGAGGGTGGGTGATGGGTATTGAGGAGGGCACCTTTTGGGATGAGCACTGGGTGTTGTATGGAAACCAATTTGTCAATAAATTTCATAAACAACAACAACAACAAAAAAAGATAATTCCTACTTTGCTGCAAATTTATACTGGACAATAAGTATTCAAACCCATATTTTTTTTAGCCAAAAAAAATATTATGAGATGAATTCAGTGACTAATCATTCTTGATACACAATAAAAAAAGTTTCTGTCTATGCATTTTTATTTTTAAAACTTCAAGATTGTCTGACATGAAAAAGAGATGCTTTTGGCCATATATGTATGTACACATGTGAGAACACAAAAATTTAAGCTTCATGTTCTAACCTTAAATTTTAAATAAAATAGATACTATGAAAGGATATTTCATATTAATCCTTGTGGCTTTGATGGCCTGGTATCCTAATTTGAGATACATGGCTATAAGCATTTAGATATTTTCTTATTAAACATTTAGATGTTTAGATGTTTTCTTACCATGTTCTTTCACTTAACCTGAAGACATCAGAGTTAAAAAAATCTATATTTATCTGAGATTATCAGAGTATTAGGACTTTCATAGGTAGGATTTTTTTTCCATGTGATTTTGCTTAAGGTCCTGGGAAGAACATCCATTATGCAAGAAATCAATTTTGCTCTATTCTGAACTCACTTATTAGTTCTGCCTGTGATCTCAAGAAAGTCAATTAGCTTCCAGGAGACTCAATTGTTTCATCTATAAAACATAGTTGACGACTAAACCATGCCATTCCCCCAAGACTGTTGATAGAATTGAATTAGATAACATATGAAAAGTCATTGGAAACAGAGTAATATTATGCAAATATTATTTCAGAAAACTTACTACCAAATAAGTAAAGAAATGAATATATATGAGTCCAAAAGGTAGCAAACTACAGATAGAGGGATACAAGGGAAAATAAATGTGCAGATTTATGGTTTTATGGAAAATGACTTATGGGGAACTCTCTTGAAATCCTACAAAAAATAAAGGTTAAAACAAGAGGCAGCTTTAGGTTTATCTTTCTTTCTTTTCTTATTTTTGTTTTCTTTTCTCCTGCTTCATAGTTTAGAACGTGGCTTAAAAACACCAAACAAACAACAACAAAAACTTTGCTCTTTTCCAAGTTAAAGTTTGAAGTCTTCAAAATTTACCTATAAGGTTAGTGAGTCTTATGTAAATGTCATCTCAGGGACCTAACTCTGCATACAAACAAGAATTCCAGGCTCCATGGTCTTGACTATCAATAAGTAATTCTTATACTTTCTTAGGGAGGCTACTTAGAAAAAGCAGCCACATCAGATCAGATGGAATAAAGGAACTAGAAAAAGGTTGATGGACTGGTCTTATTATGTGTAAGTATTATGCCAGTAAAATGATATTCCAGGTTTCCATTCCCACCCTCCCCAAAGCCAGCTCATTTTATTGATGACATTAACATGAAATCTTATGCAAAGCAAAAAAAAAAAATCTTAACATGAAATAGTATAGAAAAATCAATAATAATAATTGATAACCAATTGATAATTGGTGCTATAATTAAGGTAACAAAAATCTTTAAAATGTGAAAAATATATTTAAAAATAATAAATTACTTTAGCTGTTTGTGAAATCCCTGGAATATAGCAATCCTATGCAACACATAGTGTCTGTCAGGAATACCAGTGAGGATAGGCTGTTGCCCTTAGCTGTTGAGGGGTTAGCAGCTGTTGTGAAACAGCGCCATCTGGACTATTCATCTTTTGTAACTAATGACTTCTGGCACTCTGGGTGGGTGCATTGAACTTTCCAAATGCTCTTAACCTTTAGACTGATAGTCTCCGGAAAAGTTAAAATATCTTTTTTTAAAAGCTAATAGCTAAGGTGTATCATGACTTGATATTTAGGCAAATTGGGCAAATTCTCAGCGTAGCTCATATAATTCAAAAACAGAGACTCTCCTATTGCAGAAATTTAGAACAGCAGCCAAGCTATGGAACATTGTAATGATGTGACTAGGTCATGCAACTTAGGAAATACAGTATTGTAAAAGGTATTATACCTTCAGTTAAAAAGTGGCTTATAAAGTCAATTTAGTTCAGATTTGTTTTTACAATTATTATTTTTTTTAATGAGAGACTTTCACAATGAAAAAGAAACTTCAGTCTGTTTTAATTTGCATATCTCTTTTAAATCTGCTTTCCTAATTTAATGAAAGTTGGACATCATGATTGGTAATTCCTCTAGGTTCTGGGTTTTTTTTTTTGTTTTTTGTCTTTTCTTTGTTTTTCTTGTGAGCATTTATCTCTATGGGTATCAATGGTTACTAAGGCAAAAGAAAACTTTGATCCATATTTGTGGAATTACAACAATCCAAGAGATAACAATTTGCAAAGTACCAGAAAAGCATCAAGAAAGTCTAAGGACAAAAGAATCCAAGAATCATCCCTCTCCCATATTTTCTTTAATGTCAAAGAGAAACTAGACAGAAGGCCATTTAACTGTTTTGAGGCATTGAGCACAAAGAGTCTCATTTCACTCTGTAGCCATGAAAAATAACTAAGGAAGAATGAGGGAAACACTGGAAGTTTCTGGCATTATGTCTGCACACTCAGGAGGCTCACAGACCCTGGCTCCTTTGTCTATGTGGAATCCAGGAGCATTTTTTCTGGATGTCATCAACATTTCCAGTGGCTTCATGGTTGTACTGGTTGGGACAGTCATTGTGCCTGTTCTGCCCAATGGCTCCTCATAACTAAGATTGCTCTCTCTAAAGCTCAAAGTTCAGAGAAGAAACTCTAGGATGTTCTTTGGCAAGGAATGGCCCATGATAGGTGTAAGGATAGGCAACAGAATCCACGATGGCTTTGTGTGAAGGATTCTGTCCAGTGGGGACAAAGGCAACTATTTAAGTCAATTAGATTGTCTCTCTCTGGAATGTCCACTAGAGAATACTGGCCAATGGGCAAAGAGGTAAAATATAGGCAGAGTAAGCAGAGTAGAAGTCCTTTGTTTCCTCTAGAAATCAGGTCCTATTGGTTTCTGGGACTTGTTAGGTTACGATTTGAGTCCATTTATACCCTTTTCTCCAAGGATATCAGATAGAATCTCTGGCTTTTGCTACCAAAATACCTCATGAAAACAAAATTTAAGTTTGGAGTTTTGTGTTTTGCTTCTAGCTGCCTTCAGTTTTAGCCAAAGAGCCAGAGATCTTATGCTTACTAAACCAAAGAATCTGTGTGGCAGGCCAAATAGAATATGTGGAAATACATGGAAAATTTTCTCTCACATGTTTGGAGGAGAAAATGGATGAAGTAAAAAGCATGATCTGTATGTGGGAGGGGAGGTAGGCAGGGAAATTTATGCTTAATGATCCCAGTCTGGTCTGTGAAATAGGTTATCTGTTTCTAAGGACAGCTAACCCGAGGTTTGAAAGTGATTGAAATTTCTAAAGTAACCCATTTAGACAGCATTTTAATGGATCGTTGCCTTTGTTGCCTAGCAGTGGACTCTGCAGAGGTATTACATGTGAGTATCCATTTGCAGGAATTGAGTCACGAGACTTTCTTGATTCTATTCAATAGCACTCAGCTGTAAGGCGAGTCGAAAAAAGTAAGGGAAGCAGAGAGAAGAGTTGGCAATGCTGTGAAAAACCTTTGTGGTCAGTAAAAGAATTTTATTCTCATTTTTCTCTAAATGCCATTAATTGTAATACAATTTTTAATGCCACGCTGAGTACAGCATCTTCTGAAACACTTACGATCACCTCTTAAGCCTGAGTGCAAATACCCAAGAATGAGGTAGGATCCTATATTGTTCATAAATAAAGCATTCTCTCGGAGAGGGAGGAAAAGCCATTTCTTTCAAGTCTCAATATCAAGAGGGCAGCCTCTTACTGCTACTGTAGTCAGGACTGGGCACTTAAGATAGTCACACATGCTGTGTCTCAGATGGCTTAGTCCTCATTCATGACCCACATCTGTGAGCTTGGTGGTGGTGGTGGTGGATGGTGGATTTTCTTATTTTTATTTCTATCTTAGTAGTAATATTGGAACAAGCAGTAGTATGAAACACTTTTAGCCTGTCAGAACACAGAGAACACAGACTTTAAATATACAGGGGCTCTCAAAAGTATATTAGAATTAATGTCACCCATTGAAGCACCAAGACTAATGCTGGATCCATTACATAATAGGTATGTAATATCCATTACATAACTTTCCTTTTTTGGTAAATTATGTGCACTGGCATCTCTATTCAAGTATCTCCTTCAGTTTTGTAACCCATGTGATGTCAGAGAACACAGTTTAAGATAACAATATTATTTACACAGAAAAGTAAACAAGTGCACATAATTTTTCACATTTATTTTAATCATGTGGATCAAGTCATTCAAAATTCCACTATTGTTTTTAATTAATCAGGCTACTTTTATAAATTCATTCTATATATTGCTTGAGTATTAACAAAAGAAATATCCTATAATTAGATTAAAAATTTTTAATATATAAATAATAGATCTTAAGTAACTTTTTCAAATGGTTAAGAATCCTAGTCACAATTAATTGAGGTTTCTTAAATCTCCATAACAGGGTCTTCACAGTGCTGTGTGATAGGAAAGATCATCAGCACACGATCCACATTTGCTTACCAAAGAACTTAAGAGAACATGTGGAAAGGCAAACTCAAAACACATTAAATCATATCTAAAAATAAAGGTATGTAGTTGAGATTATAGGATAAAATATATCACTAAAGGGAGACATGAGTCTCCTGGGAGATTTCTCTGAGCAGAAGGGGAAAGACAGAGAGGTTCAAGGCATCTGGTAATGAGCCAAATCAGAGAAAGGAAAGAGGTTGAGTACCTTGGAGTCAAATTATCCCATGGTGGTCCCCTGGGGCAGCAAACATAGCAGATCCTAAACCAAACATCCGGGGGACACCTGGTGATGGTACAGAGATGATAGTACTGGGAAGGAACATCTGTCCTCCATCAAGGCTTGGGATAGTCAAGATGTGAGACAAAAGATCTACTTTGTTCAAACTGTAGCCAAAGTGGGCTCTAAGGAACCTTGAGAAAACTATGGTCTGAATTATGAAGCGACATACCCCAAGAGCCTGCATATGAGAGGGGTGGTTTTGAGCCCACAGGATAAAGTGTAAGACCTCACACTCTGTAGCATAACCCCCTGGATACACATTGTGGTTACGTCTACAGCTGGCTATATCCTTTGGTAAATTATTTAACTTCTCTGGGGAAGATAGTATCCTAATCTAAAAATTTAGATTAAAATTATATTATCTTACAGACTTTTTTAAAATCACTTTACTGAGGTATGATTGACATGCAAAAAGCTGTGTATATTTAATATATACAACTTTATGAGTTTGGAGATGATTATACATTTGTGAAACTATTAGGATAAACTATACCATAAACATACCCATTACCTCCAAAAGTTTCCTCCCATGCTCTTTATTTATAATTGCTATTATCAGTATTACTAATCATTTTTCTTACAGACTTGTTATGATGATGAAACAACTTACTCTATGAAAAGCACTAGAACAGGGCCTGACACATAAGAAATACCACCATAAATGTTAGCCATTATTATATAACTTTTATAGACTTAATGTTTGATGTTTACATTGCATCTCCTGCTAAACTTTAAAATATATCTTAAGGGGAATGAGGCATGTTTCACATTCAGATATGTTCGAAAGTGGAAAAGTGGGACTATGTCCCCTGTTTTACTTAGGAGAAACTGGTATAACCAATAAGTGTATTAAGGTGATATACTAGACATCATGTAATTCAGTAATAAATTAAGGACAGCATGAAATAGCACACATTCTGTAGGATTATAGAACAAAAGACTAGTCACGATGGGAATAATCTGAGGTTTCATGGACAAGAAACTAGTTGTCCAGCATCTTAAGGGATACGTAGAGTTGAAAGTTAGATCAGACTCCCCCCCCATTCCAGTAATTTTTTTTTGATTCTTTGGAAGCGTTTCTGATGTATTAAATAGACAAAGGAGGAATGAATGTATATGAGAAATTTATCTACCCAGAAGAGGATTCCTTTGGGAATAATAGAGGTGGAGTGGATAAACCTTGATAAAGACAATCAGATTATAAGGTTGTCAAAAGTAAGAGGTAGGAAATGGCAAGTCAAAAACAATTATTGAACAGAGAAATGATGTGCCCTCATTTAGATGACCAAATGCCTTTTAAGTCTGCAATGGAGAACAAGTTGTTTACCATAAAATTGTAGAACAAAGTTTAATTAACAGAACATACTATATAACATCTAAAAGTGAGAAAATTATCCTGGCAGAAATATGCAGGCAGGATAATGAGGTCTAGCGCACTGCCAGGAGATTAGTGGCTTTAGATCTACTTCCCATATTAGTTCACAATCTCTTGACTAGGAAGAGGACATAAGTAAATGTAGGCAGGCTCATTCATGTCGAAGATTCTGCTCTTTATAGATCTGGGTGTATCAGTTAAAGTCAGAAAATGTGGAGGGATGGAACTCTGGCAGACAAAGCCTATCGACATTTTCCCTGTGGCCAGGACCTGAAAGAGCTTTTCTTCATCCAATATATAGTTTCTTTCCTTTGCTCTAGGTAGTAGTAGGGACTATTTGTAAACTGTCTAAGCAATGACACATCAAACACAGGCTTTAGCTGAATCACATGTTTCCAACCTTCATCTTTTCTGGACCTCTCTCTGCAACTCTATCTCCCAACCAGGTCCCACTGACACATCAATCATTGTGCCTGTAGTGCAGCAGCCCACTTCAAAGAAAGGCATCCCACTCAGATCATAATTGGATAGCCTGAGGGGGCTATTTTTGGTACCATGTGCACTCACCTACTTAGGACGGAGGTAACTAGACCAGGGGTGAGCAGCTGGAGTATAAAGCTGCTTCCTGCTGATGGGATCCCAGAGCTGTGTTGAACTCTGAAGGACCTTCCAGGCCCTGTGACAGAAGACCTTCCGCTCTTCCCAAGGCCGGTTGTTTGCCTTTCCCTAGGATTTTTCACAAAAATCCCCCATCCCCAATAGCTGAGGCAACTTGAGAGTCTCTTATCCTTAAAATCAAGGATCTGAAACACTTAGGCAAATCTTTAAGCTAGTGTCTTTGGCCACAGACTATTGTCAACTAATATTTATAGTTTTCTAAGTAGACATAAACAGATGCTTCTTTCAGAGATAACCTTTACTACCAGAGGGCATTTTTCAAGACTCAAAAAACCTACCAGACTCCACTAAAGAATCTCTTATGGTAGAATGTCAGAAACAAAGGAGGTAGCAGAAATGTATATTTTTGGCAAGGGCTCTGCCTGGTGTTCCTTAATGGTATCATATAGTTTTCTATATTAAATGTTGAAAAACCCTAGACCAGGGGATTGAAGTCCTAGCTATGGGCCCTAATCCTAGCTGTATTTCTTACTATTTTTTTTATTGTAGGCAAGACCTTTAATTCTTTGAATTTCAGTTTACTTATTTGCATATTTATTGTCAGAATAAATGAAGTACGAGGTTTCTTTCAGCTCTAGCATTCTCTAATTCTACCATATTGCTTCTATTCAACCACAAGAGGAGCCTATCTAGTAAAGTTCACAAAAGACAGATTCTTTGCAAAAGTGAAATTCTTTATGTAGGATGGCCCAATCAACTCTCATTGTTCCCTTGTAATAGAGTCCTCACTATACATTCTGGAAGGGGAAGAGTAAAAGTAATAATTGGCTGGGAAAGATTTTATTTTAAATACTGTTTTCCTCAAAAAGACAAAGCATACATCCATTAAAAAGAGTATAATCTGTGTTTACAAATTTCCGAAGTATTGGAACAATTAAAAAGTAGACTCAAGATTCAATATTAAGGAGTTATAGGAAAAAGCGTATTTCTCTACTTAAACTCTTTACTATGATAATGATTATGCTAACATTTATTGAGCACCTAGAATTTGCTAGCAATTATGCTATCCATTCAAAAATTGAAGTTCAGAGGAATCTTCTATTATAAAACGCACCACCCTTTTGACAATGATTTTGAGTGTAATTAATATTCACTATATTCTGGACAGGCCTTTCTTTGATGTATATTAGTGTTTTCTCAGACTTGCTTAAAAAACATAGATTTAAAATAGAAGATAGTTACCAAATACTCCAATATTTGTATTGTCTTAGAGTTGAAAGTAGTGAGTCCATATCTCATCATAAATCTCTTTTTCCAAATTGTTTTCCTGGACATAGTTCAAGTAGAGCAACCAATCTATTTATGTCAGTCCTTGCTCTTCTTAGTGACCTCTTATTGAGCAATGTAATAGATGAAGAGGCTGGTTAGCAAACAATAGCATGGTACAGAAACACTGACTAAGGCCCTCTCCTCGACATTCACATTGCTCCCTTTCTATCCCTTGGGAAAGAAGACACAGCTGGTTATAGAAATGACAGCTTTATAGCACTGACTGTTCACCCTGAAATCACCTCAAATGTGAAACGTATTTGTACACATGAATAAATGCATACTCATACATTCACAGCTTATCTTACTTGGTAAAATGACTTGTTGCTTCTAGGTCTGTGTCTTGTGGACGAAGATTATTATACACATATTTCAGGTCTTGAATTCCACTCAGCTCAGGCAATCCTGCATGTAGCATCTTAGCAGGTAAACAAAACAAAAGCAAACAAACAAACAAACAAACAAACAAAACCTCAGAATAAATGTAAATCAGATCTTAGTTAAATTTGGTTAAGTTTACTTGGTTAATTCTACAAATGCATATACACTTAAACTTATACAGCAAAGCCTTTCAGTTTATAATCATGAATGGATAGAAGTTCATGATTTTTTAACTTCCTGTATTTACTAATAGAAGCAACAAAACAACAATAAGAAGAACCAATAAAATTGTCAAAGTGCTTGCAGATTAATAATTTAATTTTATTGGGGCGCTTGAGTGGTTCAGTCAGTTAAGCATCAGACTTTGGCTCAGGTCATGATCTCATGGTCTACAAGTTTGAGCCCCGTGACAGGGTCTGTGCTACAGCTCAAAGCCTGGAGTCTGCTTCAGATTCTGTCTCCCTCTTTCTCTGCCTCTCCCCTGCTAGTACTCTGTCTCTCTCTCTCTCTCAAAAACAAATGAAACTTTAAAATAATAATAATAATTTAATCTTCATCATAAACCAGTGAAATAAGCATGATAGTATTATTATCCCTATCTTGTCTTCTTGTAGAAGAAGCATAGTCAGCATTGGATGGTAGAATGATAAGGGTTCTAGTATCAGAATTTCTGGACCCACCATTAAAAATCTCAATGATCATGAAAGTCTCTTAACCTCTTTGAATCTCCATTTTCTCATTTTGAAAGTGGAGATAAGAATACTCAACATGTTCCGGGGGCAATCAAATGGCTAATGAATAAGAAAGAGCTTTATACATTATAAATTATTACACAAAAATTATATAGCAATACCCATTTTAAAGAAGAAAAATTTAATCGCAAAAAAAGCATAAGTGAAGTGTCCAGATCAAATGGTGTGTAAGCACAGAGTATAAAACTCATCCCTCTGGCTCTTAATCTTATGTTCTTTCATGACTCTATGACTCATACTCTAAGAACACAATTTTCCCTATTTAAGTGGTGATTACATTTATTAAAGATTATTGAAGCAATGCAGTAATTAAAGATAAAACTGTACAAAGGCTCAGATATTTTTCTGGCAGCCTTTGGAAAAGTACTGTGTTTATATTATAGTGTAGACTGAAGAGATAATACTCTTTTTAGTTATAGGCAAAAAGAAAGAAAAATTTTTTTGAGAAAAAGTAGATCTTTCTGAAATAAATTTAAACTTTGAAAAAGAAGAAGGAGGAAGACCAGGAGGTGGAGAAGGAGGAGAATGTCAACAGTACCTCTATGACTAAGATAAATTATTTCCTGCTCTGGAATAGAGGCACTCTTACAGTAGTGGGAAGTTAAGAACAATGCTGCTAATTCTAAAAATGTAAAGGAAACAGTGAGAATATGGTTATGAAGGATGGGTAAATTTATGATTGACTTGAAGTTCAAGTGAGAAAAAAATGGATTTGAAACTGTTCTTTCCTACTGTCCCCACCCAGGCAGAGGGAACAGCATGTATAGATGTACCAAGGAGCGCAAGATGTCTTTCATTATTTCACAAAAAGAACTCCAGGAGAGCATCTGTAACATAAGATATCCTGTGGGTAGGTGACAAGAGATGGGCCTGAAAAGGTAAGTAGGGTAGGAACTTTTAGCTATATAAAAGTTTTGTACTTTATCCTAGAGGCAAAAGGAAGCTCTTTTAGTGTTTTTAAATGGGCACTAAATAATTGAATTGTGTTTTTAAAAGATCATTGTGGTTATTTGTGGAAAATGGATAAAAGTGAGGCCAAATAAGAGACTGGACTAGGAGAATGTTTATGAATAAAGAATAAAGTTATTGGATTTTAAATATATTTAGGAAGTAGAGTTGAGAAAACTGGGTGATTAATTGGATAAATTTGAAGGGCTGGGTGGGATCTAAAGTATATAGCTGTAAATATAGATTTGGGAATCGTTAACATATAGATAGTAATTGAAACCTCGAAATGGATCAGGTAGTCCTGGAAAGTTGTTAACTGCTTCTCGTTATGGATGATCTAAACTCATAATATCTAAATTTGAGCAAATTCTCTTCTTCCATAAACTCTTCCTCCTTTTTCCTCTCCATCTCCAGTGCAACCATTGTCCAACTAAGAAGAAATTCATATCTTCTTTGATTCCCTCTTCTGATTCCCAATGCCAGTAACATAATTCTATAAAAACCACCTCAATGGTCTCTTGTATTCATTCTCCTTTACATTGCAATTATTGTCTTAGTTCAGCTCCTCATTTTCATTTGCTTAGATAACTTTTCCTACTTCTCCAATCTCTCTGTCTCTAATTACATAGCTTCTGAGTTGTCAGTTCAAAATCAAAGCTAGATGATGGTACTGTCTTCATCAAAAGCAAAGAAACTTCCAGGTTCTCAGGTGTCTGTATATCAAAGTCCAAAATCCTCATTCTGATCATAAATGTCTTTTGTAATCTAACTGTGATCTGTCACTTCATCTATTGTCTATATAGGTCTCACTGTGTACTACAGACTAAGTACATTTGATTACCTCTATTTCCAACGCATGTCACGCCCATGTTCGTTGAGCTCCCACACATACTTATAGTTTTCTCTCAGCTGGAATTCCCTTCCTATCCCTCCTTACCTATTGAAATTCTTTTTGAATGCTTAAATATTTTTTTTTACCTTGAAACACCAGATTGTCTTGATAAGATTTAATTACTGCTTTTTTTGTACAGCAATCGTATCTTGGTCGCACCTCTTTCAAGTGCTTATTGCTGCCTTACTTTTACTATGTTTGGTTCACACATATGTTTGTCATATTTGATTTTAAGATCTTTGAGGACAGGAACTGAGTTTTTATTTGATATTAAATTGTTTATATCACCAAACATGGTACCTTGCAAATGGAACTTAATGAATGTCTGTGAAATAATGCATGCATGCAGGAATGTGTGAATGAATGAATGAATGAATGAATGAATGAAAGAAAAAATGCCTAGCTTTGTCGGGCACTGGAAGCCTGTAACTAGTAAGTTCAACCCCAACTACTAAACTTAAAATCAACTATAGAGAGGTATATTCTCAGGAGCAACTAAAGTGTAGAGTAGGCTTTATCTTTTCAGTTCTGTAATTATAGTTCTGGACACATTTGTGTACTTATTGAGACAGTTTCCCCTTTATTAGACTTATGATTCTCTACTTGCTAACAGCTTTCTTCCCTAGATCTGAATTGCTTTCTGGTTTCTCTAGATACTCAGAATTCACACCTGCTTGCTTGGAACTCTGTCAAACATTTTCTTGGGAAGTATACCCTATACTTAATCCTTCTTCTCCACCCCCCACCCTGGCCCCCTCATTATGCACCAACATCCAAGTGCAGATGGCTTCAAAGTAGATGAACTCAGCTTTCTCCTTGATATGTGGCTAATTAAAGGTAACAAGAGCAAATTTTGCCCTTGTTGTGTGCTCTGTTCCCCAGAGAGGCGGCTTTGAGTATTGTGACTCTGCCACTGGAGTAAGGATGACCTCATACCCGGGTCCACTTAGGCATGTCTGTTCTCTGACCCACAGAGATGCGGTTCAAGTACCTCTTAGCCTAGATTATATGGGCAATAACTTTAATTGGGGCAATAGGAAAGGGAAAGGGTGGCTAGGCTAGTATAGGTAATGAGCAGATACAGGTGATAAACAGATAAATTCCTTTTTAAAGGACAGAAACACTTTTAAATTTTCTACTTTTATTCTCCAAGTCCAAATCTATTTTGATAGTTATGCTTAGGGAAGCAGACACTCTTTGCCACCTCATAGAGCAGTTAGAAAGATTTCTTCTGGGAAATATCTGGTATAATAATGGGTGTGATAAACATTTTAAACTGGGTGAATGGTCCCTATGTTCTTTGGGAGCCTTCCATAATAGCTGATATTGATTTTTTTAATGAGAGAAAAGCTGATGAAATACAGGCTTTTATGTTAGTGACTTCAGCCAGCAACACTCTTGGGTCTCCTACAGATGTTTTGCTTTTAAGCAAGATGGGAATTTCATGGATTATTTTTTTCCCTGATTTTCCCAGGAGCAAATAAAAAGGACTGTGGATATCTGGAAACATGCTGCTCTCAACAAGGGATGAGCCATTAACTCCATAGTAGACTTACCAGACACTTGTGGCTCATAATCCTGGATACTGACCATTCACAGAAGATAGAATTTATGACCCATGTCAATTATTTCTCAAGTTGTAACTGGGTCATGGAGCAGTAGATTTAGTTCTTTTAAAAGAAGTTAATACAATAAGAGTCAGTTTGAGAGAGAATTGAGGGAAATATTGAGTACCCACATGGGCAGAAAATACTCTTTCATGAATTTAAATTTGTTTTTATTTTATAGGAAGCTATGCCAGAGAAAGTGTGGTCCTGAAACCTTACTGATGCTTTGATTATCTACAGAATCCCATAAGAAAGAAACCTCGAAAGCAGAGAATGAAGAGGTAAATGACCAGAAACAGAAGTAATATACTGCTGTTTCATATGTATTCATTGTTCTAATTGGTCCACATTGCTTCTGTCTGTTGTAATTTCTGTGAGAGTTTAAATCTAAGATTATTTGCCTAATCTGAATTAGGGCTCTGTATTGCCAAAATTTCCTTCTTAGCCTAAAAGTCAAGACCTGGAAGATTAAAACATACGAAGATTGTTTGGATATACTTTGTAACAGAAATCTTCAATATTTGATTTTAATACTATTTTATGAAAAATTGCTTCAGTACTTGACTCAAACATCATTTATCTCCTTCTTTTAAATGAAATAACATTACATAAGCTCTTTAATAATTATTTTATATATTATGACACATGTGCTAAAAGTTTTCTTTTCAGGTAGGTAGATAAGTTTATTAAGTAAGAGGAAAAAGTCCACCAATAGCCTTCTCAATTTTTCCAAAAGGCTGTCCTCTCACATTATTTTAACATGCTTACTTTTGTTATTCAGCATAATTTTAGTATCACCTGAGAAATAGCATAATCTATATTTTGTGCTTTTCTATTTTGTGTTTATTTTTAAAATGTCTGTTGCTGGTTCAAGTAGTTGTTAGAATATGGTACTTACTTGTGTGCAGTTATTTATAACATTATAGACATGTAGAAATGCTGGACACTTCATTTATTGTATACACAAATTTTATCTTCCTTATCATATTGAAAACCTTAAGGCTGACTGGGTCTTCTATGTAAATGCATCCTCAGTTTCTGGTATGTAGTAAGTACTCATGACCTCATGGATTCATGATTTGGAGCCAGTTAGAGCCCAAGAGAATATTAGAATGATATGACCTGGATTTTTACATGTAAATGGAGTCGAGGTCACAGAGTTAGTCCTTGTAGAGTTTCCTCTGTGGTATGAACACAGATTATGAACCATTAGCCATCTCATAATTGCAATATGGCCTAATAGAATTGGGAGTTAGAATGCAAATCTACCAATATGAATCACTGGCTATTATTGAAATAGCCAACTTGAAAATTCTAGACATGGGCAAAATTTATATATCTAGTTTACACAAAGAAACCAAAGTGTCCTTATGCATGAAAGACTATATGTTTATAATACTTTTTTAAATATCAATTTTTTAAGACAGAGTAAGGTACATATGTTGAAAGTTACAACAAGGATCCAATCAAGTCTTCATTGCAACAAGGTCAACATTTATTCAATACTACCCAATAGAACTTTTCTGCAATAATGGAAACGTTTTATATCTGTGTTGTCCCATATGGTATCACTAAGCCACATGTGGCTATTGAGCACTTGACATGTGGCTAGTGAGATTGAGGAGATGAATTTTAAAGTTTAGTCGATACTAATTAATTTAAATTTAAATAACCACATATGAGTAGGGGATATTATATTGGACAGTACTCTTTTGGATTAATAAAGATCTAGCATAATAAATTAATTGAACTCTACTATATGACAGGTACTATGCTGAGTGCTTTATATTAATGATCTAATGAGGTTATTATGAAATATAAATCAATTAGTACACATAAAGCACTTAGTATAATGGTCATGGAAAACATTCACTATTAGGTCATTTATTCATCAATCCTGCAAGGTAGACTCTATTATCTTCATTTAATAGATGAGGAAACATAATCTTATTGGAGTTAAGTAACAGCACCTAGTAGAATTATTGTCATCTGAAGGTTGTAAACCAGCTATTTGGGATTATTGTATTGACTCCAAGCACCATATTGATTTACCAAAGGTGTGCTTCTCTCCTACATTTTGCTGTAGTTACTAGTATATATGGGTGTGCCCAAAGGAATCACCTCCTCCTTCTCCCAGAAATAGTTCTGTCAGATTCCTTTTCTCTCTCCCTGTATATATAGTGTCCATCTCTTTAACAATGGACAGTGAAATGAAATTTTACACTTAAGTCACTTAATTTTACACTTAAATTTCACACTTAAGTCAACAGAGAGCATACAGGAGCATGACTCAGTAGACCCAATGTACACCACTAAATGTACTATTCTGTGGTTGAGTTGCTAGCTAGTTGTCTTATATTCTTGACCCCTAATTTCTTAATCTGAAAAATAGGCAAATGATCAAAGGCAGAAATTGGGAGGGAAGCCAGGAAAAATCCTTGCTTGGTCTACATCATTAGGTTGTTATAATGTGTAAATGAGATAGTACTTTTTAAAGTACTTTTGAAAAATCCTAAAGCATAATAACAACTGATATAATACTCTAAACTACTGTCCTTAATCTTTACTCAAAATATACTGAGATAACCCATGAATACATCAATATTATTGTGAATAGAAATGTTTGAGACAATAACTGTGAATTAATGTAATGAATTATTAAGAAATGTGTTTATAAGCTGTACAGTGGTACTTTTAGTTTGCTCATTCCTTTCTCATTTGAATAGCTCTTTGGGGAAATCCAAGCCATTAGCAAAAATAGACTACTGGAAGAGAGACATATATGAAGCTTATTATTTTTGTTGTTTCCTCAAGGGACTTACCATTTCTAGCAGGTTCAAGAGCAGTCGACTGTGCCTTCTGACAATATTATAAGCTCGACAGCAAAGCTCCACAAAATCTTGGAAATGCTGTGGGTTTTTCCCACCTTCTGTAATAAAGTACTCCATCTCTGAAGTAAAAATAAAAGGTGCTCGGTCCCTACAAACAAAAACGAATAGCAACCATAAGTAGGAAGAGAAGTGGTGTGTAGAGTTCAATTAGGCATTTACAACAACTTATTTTCATTTGATTTTTTTTTTTTTTTTTGTATTTTCTATCTACTCTAAGGAATGGGACTATCTCCTTTATGGAGTAGCTGAAGAAACTTGCTTATTATGGGCTTTGAATAGCCTAGCTGGGCTGCAACAGAGAAGGAAGAACATCGATCTATATATCAAATATTTAATTCCAAGTTATATTTGATGGAAATATTATCCATTAAAAGTTATTGTAAGACCAATTAATAATGAAAGTGATTTTACAGAAAATATATTCCTAAATTAAAAATAAATAAGACAGATCATGTATTTGACTTCATGGTTTTGTTATTTAAGTTTTCTCTTTTCTTTTCTTCTTTTCTTTTCTTTTTTCTTTTTTTCCTTAGAAGATATTGACTATTTAAGGGAAAAATTTTCAGGTAATGACAAATTCTTCCAGAAGGCAATCTGAGGGAAAAAAAAATGTTACCAATTCACTGTTGTATGCTTAGTAAGGGAAAAAAAAGAGTCAGCTGTATTTTATTTCACACTAGGTCAAATAAAAATACAGATCAGAAAGGAGGAAATATGTACAAACCATGTTGATATGTATATAATATCACCCCCTGTAGTTCTCAAGGTTGAAAAACAGGAAAACAGAAGACCAGAAAGATGATCCTGTTTTCTCTATTTTTGCCATTTTTCTCATTTTATTTGAGACATAAAGAGACCTAAGGTGAAGCATTAGCATATCTAAGAGATTAGCAAAGAAAGGATTGGAAACACTTTTCTGTGATGTGAAGAACAACGATGAGACAAAGAATTTTGATACTGATTTGACCTACGGTCCTCTAGAAACGTTTGAGATAGGAGTACAGTTTTGATTAAAACATTGTTTTAAAAGTAAAGACATTTTTATTTTATTTATTTAAAAAAATTTTTTTAACGTTTATTTATTTTTGAGACAGAGAGAGACAGAACATGAACGGGGGAGGATCAGAGAGAGGGAGACACAGAATCTGAAACAGGCTCCAGTCTCTGAGCTGTAAGCACAGAGCCCGATGTGGGGCTCGAACTCACGGACTGCGAGATCATGACCTGAGCCGAAGTCGGCCGCTTAGCCGACTGAGCCACCCAGGCGCCCCAGTAAAGACATTTTTAAATAAATTCAAATAAAACATACTTTAAGATTTCAGCCTGGCAACCTAGATATAATTAAGGTTAGTCTAAGCAATAACTGAAAAAAATCAAGGACTATTGAGAAAGCTTCTTTTTTTAAAATAAAGAATGATTATGTTCTTTATTGTTGCTATGCTTAGCATTTAAATAAATATATAACAGAGTGGAAAATTTTGCTAATCTGATTTAGGCTTCTCAGAAGTGTGGCTATTTAAATCAGAAAGCTATAACCTAGGCATTTTGTAGGTGACGTGGAGAAGCAGTATCTAATCACAGGCAAAGTATTTTAAGGAAAATAATCTACCTCTATTTGGCTATGGTTATTTTATTTTATTTTATTTTATTTATTTTATTTTGTTATTTATTATTTATTTATTTATTTATTTATTTATTTATTTATGATCCATACTACCACTGAATATCTGACTGAGAGGCTGGTGTAACAATATCTCTACTTAACTTTATATTCATTCATTCATTCATTCATTCATTCAACAAAATTTATCAAGCACCTAGATACTGAGGAATGTGTCTTAAGAATCAAGTCCAAATTTAAAAATTTCTGCTTAAAATCCTTTTATTTTTGGCTGTCATTGACTTATCCAATGTATATGCTATAAGTATACTTTACAGCTCTTTATTTTAGTCAAGCTGGAAGCAGAGCTATTGAAAACAGGAGTTATACCACGGGTTCTAATCCTGGACCTGTTATATCTCAATTTCCTCATCTCTGAGATGCATAGATAATACTGAGCTCTTAGAATTACTGTGAAGATTAACTGAAAACGTGTACACACTGCCTGATACACAGAGAGTTCTACATGCTTATGAATTGCTATGGTTAGAAGCTCTATGCAGAGGAAACAGATTGCAGGTTTTCAATCATATTCTAGCATTTACTAGTTCTGTGGCCCTGAGCAAGTTATTTGTACTTTCCATGCCTAATTTCCTCCTCTGTAAAACAGAGACAAGGGCACTTGACTCCTGTGACTTTTGAGAGGATTAAATGGGTTACAGCATGTAAAAGTTTTAGGACACAGTCTGGCACATAGTAAGCACTGAACAAATGTTATATACTATTTTTAGTCCTCAAACTAATAACATGTGTTCTCAGAGCTAAATCTTTTCATAATTAAATCTCTCTTTCTCTTCAAAAATGCCATCATTTTAGGGCATCTGGGTGGGTCAGTCAGTTGAGCTTCTAACTCTTGATTTTGGCTCAGGTCATGATACCAGGGTCATTGTATGGAGCCCCACATCAGGCTCCATGATAACTGTAGAGCCTGCTTGAGATTCTTTTCTTCTCTCTCTCTCTCTCTCTGTCTCTCTCTCCTCTGCCCCTCTCCCCCACTCATGCTCTCTCTTTTAAATTAAAAAAAAAAATGCTACCAGTAAAATTCCAGGCTTCCTTCAAGGTTTGATTTGTTCCCAGATCCTCCATATAACCTTTTTGCGTAAGCCCTTAAGTGGACCTTTGAATTTGGTAGCACTTTTTATATGTCGCTCACACATGTAGTCATCACTATCGTTAACATTTTAGTAGCATCTTAGCAATATCCCAGACTTCCATAATCGGAAAAAAAATTTTTATATATAAAAATTTTCCAAATTTTTCATACTCTCTATACTATATTTACTATATTGAATGGAACTCTTGAAATAACTTCAAGAGAGTCAATTTTACAACTTCCTGAAATTTTCTTTTCTAATGTGATAGATATGCTTTCTTCTTCCATATGCTTGACCAAATGGATTTCCCTTGGAAAGTTGTTGTAATTATGCTCAAGTTCATGTGATGACACATTTCCTCCTTCCATGGTAACCACCATTATGAGTCAGATGAAGAAACACCATAGCAGAAAATCAAATACACAAAAGAAGCATATCTAGGTTAGAGAAAATATAAACTAATAATAATATTGAAGGACCCAATTTTAGCTGTGTTTAAATATTATCATAATCTAAATTTTCCATGGGTCCCCAAAATAAAATGTTACATTTTTTCTATATGATTTGCATGAGTCACTGCTGAGCAATTTTTAAAATAATGTAGACTAAAATTTTTTTGTAAATGGAAAGAAGTTGAACATGTGAAACAGAATCCTATCACATCCCTATAAGCCGTAAAAATCGTAGCTGGGATGTGCTTTATCAATTCCCTCAAATGTGAACCTAATCCCAGGTCACAGAATTAATGTATTGGAGCCTATGTCTGAAGTTTAAGCGATACTTATAAATTTGAGATATAAATTGGTTATGGCATGAGAGAAGGTTGAAAACTATTTGATCTCCTAGAGTCCATACTGATATTACATTCTGAATCATATGCTGAAAATCTGTCACTTGTAGCTGGACAAATTTACCAAGAAATTTCTTGGTTTCTATTTCCCTAATAGTGGTTTTACCATTATTTGCCTAAATCCTATCTGTTCTTGCTTCTGTACCTTTTACTTGTATTTTTTCCTGCTTCTGGCCATGTTTCTCTCTCTCTCTCTGTGTCGCACCTGATGCTCTATTTTTTTTTTTCTAATAATTCTTCTCTAATTTACCGATCCCTCACTGGTTTCTCTCTTACTTTGCCTTTTCTTTTAACTTGGCTCTAAAGCTAATATATTTCATTCTTTTTAGTCTTTAGTAGTCTTATGATTTTTTCTCCCAAATAATCTGTGTGATTATCAAGAGGAGAGGCATTATTTTATCCTTCCTTTCTATATTCTTAATGTCTCAAACAATATTTTGATGATATTCTGCAATGGATGCAACAGTAAATATACTTAGTTCACACGGTTAAAAACTTGTGATAATTTAACATTTATGTGGGAAGGCTGTATGAACAATCTTATTGGTTACAATTCTGTCATTTTGTTGTCCAAGTTAATCTTTTTATTAACTTATAATCAGTCCTTCTCTGAAAGTATTATTCTGTAAAACTGCAGGAATATTTTATACATTTCCCAATATACATGAGAAGTGAGTAGTGCTTTACAAATGTATATAGACTTGAGAATTTTAAGGATATTTCTATTATAAACAAATACTAATTATTAGGGAGATAAATTATTTCCCATATCAATGGTTAATAATTTGCTGTTTATAATTACTTATGCACAGACTTCCCCTTTAATCATTCTGTAGATGTGATCTCCTTGTATAAAGTCACTAGAATACTAAGATCATCATCATTAAACATTTACACATTTTTATTTTACTGAGGGTACATAAGCTTTTAGGATATGTCTCTCCACTGGGTAACTAGGGAGGCATGCACCCAAACAAAATGTTAGAGTACTATAGTTATTTATCAACAAATATTTATTGAGCATCTATAATAGATGTGTATAAGGCTTATAGGTGATGTCACATATTTTAAAAATCAATATCCTAGAAGCAATACAAATGTATTAATAATAATGATAGTGTTTTGAAAAGGTCCCTCCAGCTGTAATATGGAGAAGAATTTGGGAGAGGGAGAGTATGTGAGTAGATCAGACAAGATATTTTGCAGAAGATTTTGTTTAGATATGAGTGTAGCTCAGATTAGGTTTGTGGCTTGCAAATACAGAGAAGTGGGAAGACAAAAAATATTTTGAATCAAAAATCAAGAGGACTTCATATGGTTCAAAATGAGAAGCGTGTTAGGAACAGATTTAAATTTTTGGCTTGTGTATCAGGAAAACTAAAGTGCGACATTCCGAGTGGGTTCAGTTTTGAACAAGCTATGTTTGAGGTGCCTTTGAGATATACAGGAGTAGATGACATTGAGGTATTGCGATACTTATTTCCAGACCATAGAGAAAAGATCTAGGTTGGAAGTAAAATTTCGTGTGTCAGATTTCCACTTCGACTGCATCAGGACCTCAGGACTCAAGAAACAACATGGTGGGGAATTCTCTGGAGGTTTTTTGTTTTTTTTTTTTTCCCCACATATATTCCAAACATAGACCTCAAGAAGCTGGCAATCGTGAAATGCCAGTGGGTGCAGACAAAAAAATTGCCAAGAAAAGCCTGCTCTTTCTAGCCAAGGGCCCAGGAAAGGGATAGCTGAACAAGGCAGAAAATTAAGTTTAGACAGTAACCATGCTACTCCAACCAAATACTGCGGAAAAGAAAAAAAAAAAATGACTCCACTCCCCAATGACACCAGTGAAGGCTTCAAAGAGAGCCTAAAATTCCATTCTCACCAAGCTGTAATGAGGGACATCAATTGTTGTCTCTGTGATATCAAGACCATTGAATAAGAAATTGGTATTGGTGGAAGGGAAGACATATAGATCATTTGAATAGGATACATAACAGAAAGAAACTTACACAAATATGCCCAACTGATTTTTGATGAAGGTTCAAAAGCAATCCAATAGAGAAAAGATACAGGCTTTTGATCCCATGATACTGGAGCAAATGGACATTCATAAGCAAAAATAGAAACGTAGACCTAAACCTCATTCCTAATATAAAAGTTAACTTTAAATGGATTACAGAATTAAATATAAAATGCAAAACTACAAAACTTTTAGAAAAAGACATAGAAGAAAATCTTTGAGACCTAGTACTATGCAGAGAGGTTTTTAAGAAAATAAAAAGACAATTTATAGACTGGGAGACAATATTTGCAAACCACATAGCCAGCAGTAGACTTGTATCTGTAATCTACACAGAGTTCTCAAAATTTAACTATAAAAGAAAAACAATACAATTAGAAAATGGGCAAAAGACAGACAATAGAAGATGATATGCAGATGGTAAATTAGCACATGAAGGAAAGTTCAACATCATTAGATATTAGGTGAATGCAAATTAAAACCACAATGAAATATCACTGCATACCTATCAGAATGGCTAAAATAAAAAGTTAATGACAATTAACTTGCCAAATGTTGGCAAAGAAATGGAGAAACTGGATCACTCATACATTGATGGTGGAGATGGAAAATGGTACAGCTACTCTGGAAGACCACTTGGCAGTTTCTTAAACAACAAGAACAACATCATGCAACTACCATACAACTCAGAAATTATACTATACTTTTGAAAATTTGTCTCAGAGAAATGGATATCTATATTCACACAGAAGCCTGTACACAACTGTGAAGAGCAACTTTATTTGTAATACTTAGAAATTGGACATAATCCAGATGTCCTTCAGTGGGTGAATAATTAAACAAACTGTAGTTTATCCATACTATGGACTATTATTTGTCAATAATAAGAACAAATTATTGATATACAGAACAGCTTGGGTGACTCTCCAGTGAAAAAAGCCAACCCCAAAAGGTTACAGACTGTATGATTACATTTATATAATATTCTTGAAATGACAAAATGATAGAAATGGAGAATAAAATTAATGGAGGGAGACAAGGGTGAGAGGAAAGTGGATATGACCATAAAAGGGCAACAAAGGATACTAGATGTCTTGAAACTCTTTTTCATCTGAACTATATCAATATCAACATCCTGGTTATGATATTGTACTATGATTTTATAAGTTGTTACTGTTGGGGAAACTGGCAAAGGGTACATGGGATTTCTTTGTATTATTTCTTACAACTGCACGTGAATCTACAATTATCTCAAAGTAAAATGTTTAATTACAATTTGTATGAGTCATCTGGCTATTGATATTTTTTTTTTAATTTTTTTTTCAACGTTTATTTATTTTTTTTGGGACAGAGAGAGACAGAGCATGAACGGGGGAGGGGCAGAGAGAGAGGGAGACACAGAATCGGAAACAGGCTCCAGGCTCTGAGCCATCAGCCCAGAGCCTGACGCGGGGCTCGAACTCACGGACCGCGAGATCGTGACCTGGCTGAAGTCGGACACTTAACCGACTGCGCCACCCAGGCGCCCCTGGCTATTGATATTGATTGGTAGGAGCCTTGGGTGTGGCTGATACCAGTTTGGTGGAGACTGTAGAGGGAGAATAGAAGAGGGAAAAGAATGGGTTTTGTGGAATTCAACATTTAGTGGCATGGTAAAAGAGAACCTCTTGCACTGGATACTGAGAGGGGAAGAAAAACCAGACAGTGAGGATCCATTCCAGAGGGTAAGCTGAAAGTTATTTTGAGGAAGGAGAAGTCAACACCATTGAAATTTGCTGATCAATCAGGTAAAATGAGGAATAAATACTGTTCAATTAAACACTATACAGGTCATTGTGAGTCTTATGTAATAAAGAAGAAAGTCAGTTTGAGGTGGTTATGAAAGGTATGGGAAAGATGTCAAGAATTTAGACAACTCCTTCAGGAAGTTTAAGTGGCATGGAAACTGGGCATTTGAGGCAAGGTCACTTAAACTTTGAAGAGACAAGGATATTCAAAAGGATTATTTAAGAGGGAGAGGATAAATATGTAAGACAAAATGAATTATTGATAGCATAATGTTTGTTAGAAGGTGGGAGGGAAATGGCTGCAAAGCACAGATGGAGGGATTGGCTTTAGAAGGGAAAAACAAATCTAGTATAACAAGAAGGAAGAAGTTTATGCAACTGAGATGTAATTAGGTTTGTTAGTTTTGAATTGAGTAGAAAAGCAGTCTCTATTACTGTTTCTATTGTCTCAATAAAATAGGAGTTCTGGCCCTCTATCTAAAGTAGGGAGTAGGGAATAAGGGTTAGGAGAGATCTGAGGTTTATTCTTCAAGAATAAAGTACAAATCAATGTGGAGCAGGAAATAGTTATATGGCTACAGAGTGTTGTTGGATTTCTGGGGTGTGAGGACAGCGTATTTGAAAATGAAGACAACCTGGGAAGGAGGTTGAGCTCCCGAAGTTGACTCAGTAGGTTGAGCATCTGGCTCTTGGTTTCAGCTCAGGCCACGATCTCATGGTTCATGAGTTCAAACCCCTCATCAGTCTCTGTGCTGATGGTATGGAGCCTGCTTGGAATTCTCTCTCTCTCTCTCTCTCTCTCTCTCTCTCTGTTCCTCTCTCCACTCATGCTCTTTCTCTTTTTCTCTCTCAAAAGAGATAAATAAAAACTTAAAAAAAATTATTTTGAAAATGGAGACGTTCGCCCTGTAGTGTTGATGGTTTCTTACAGCGCTTGGCTACCATGGTGTAGCACAGAGAAAGATGAGTGAGTTATGGCACATGTTTATCATCTGCTTTCACACTTTTATTCACAATACTCTACTCTTAAATACAGGCTTTTTGCTCCTTTTCCCCCACTAATTTAAGTCTTACCCTTTCTTCAAAGTCCTGCTCATATTACACTTCCTCTTGAAATCTTCCCAATATCACTAGCCCTCACAATGGAGACTGATCTATTCTGAAATATATTTTTAAGGAAATGGACCACGCATCCTAATTGTAACGGATGCATTCTGAAATAGCTGAAGTGTTATATCCTTAAAATGAGTGGCCATTTATTGTTTTATTTCTTAAATGTGTACATACTTTAAAAAGAATGATGTTTGATTTTAAAGTATTAAACACATAAGCTATTTAAGGACACCGTAATTCACAGGAGCAACTTCCTCAAATGTGAATTATATACTCTAGATGCTACCACTGGGCTTCATCCCAGCTGTTCAGGGTGGTCTTTGGCCATCCTAAGTTCCATAAAACAGTCCCTGGTGGGCTCTGAAATTAGAGTCACATTCCATAAACTTTAGACTTCTCTTAGCTATTCCTATTAGTTTTTTTTTAAATGTAAGAGAAAAAAAAATTTTTAAATGTAAGAAAAAGAAATGAGAATGAAAAATTGTGCCTGCCTTTTTACCCATAAGAGAGCACACTGCCCATAGATGGGAGAGTGGTGCTGCTACTTGGTCTTAGTTTGTGAGTGCCTCTCACAGTGCACTCATCTTGCAGTATATTTGATTGAAATTGTTAAAGATATGGATTTAATATATATCATGGTCATAAATGCACGATAACTCTGTCATCTGTTACTAACTAAAGAAGCAGCCACCTGTCCCAATGATGGACAGAAAACAGAGCATGCTGGGATTATTGAGAAATGTGATTATCAGTTGCCTACATGGCATTTTCCCAAGGCTCCTACCACCTACTGTCTATGATTTTGGACAAGGTATAACAACTAAGACTTCTCTCTGTCTTAGTTCTTGACTTGTAAATTAGAGAAAATAACAGCAACTACTTCAAAGAGTTCCTGTGAGGATTAATTAGCTAATGCATGCCAACTATTTACGAGGCTTTCAAGGGTAATTTTGACTATTTCCTTTATTTTTTTTTTTTATTTTTTTTTTTTTTTCAAAGTTTATTTATTTTTGGGACAGAGAGAGACAGAGCATGAACGGGGGAGGGGCAGAGAGAGAGGGAGACACAGAATCGGAAACAGGCTCCAGGCTCTGAGCCATCAGCCCAGAGCCTGACGCGGGGCTCGAACTCCCGGACCGCGAGATCGTGACCTGGCTGAAGTCGGACGCTCAACCGACTGCGCCACCCAGGCGCCCCTTGACTATTTCCTTTAGAATCTAATTCCCCATACCACATGATGCAGCATTACACTAAGGGTGCTTACTTTATGCCACTTCCAGTGATGATCCACAGCAATTTGAGAAGACGTATCTGTTTCACTATTGGTAATATTGGATATGGAGAGTGAAATGGAAAGATAGAGAACTTTATGAAGGATTCATGACAGTAGAATCTGTCTGCTGGGCTCCGTGAACATATATATTTCTTCTTTTGTTGTATAGTTCATCTAGTATTTACTTGAGCAACTGATAATGTCAATAAATGGACATTTATAAATTTTAGTCCCATACTTTAGATTCCAGTGTTTGAATATGTATTTGTACCCTGAATTGAAATGTGGGACTCAATAATGAGGTACATTTTATTATTGTTATTATTATTACTACTACTACTATGTTCATGATTTTCAGGTGGTTTTATCCCACATTAAAATATATTGTTTCAGAGATTTAAAAAGTTGCAGACTCCCATCATAGTGAATGGTGTCATTAGTATACAAATAAATAAATGCAGAGTACACTGGGGAATGTTTAAGCCTACCCTTTCCCTGATATCACAAATGACCTACATTTCAGAGAACACATTTTGCTGTCCAACAGAAAGAACACAAGTCTCTTGTCTAATATTATGAGTTAATTGAGAAGGCCAATTTGGAATCCCCACTGGATAGGATAGAACCTTGTATAATTAGAC
The DNA here is from genome assembly GCF_022837055.1 of Prionailurus viverrinus. Lineage (NCBI taxonomy): Eukaryota > Metazoa > Chordata > Mammalia > Carnivora > Felidae > Prionailurus > Prionailurus viverrinus. The sequence goes on along the minus strand of NC_062567.1, from coordinate 48,720,117 downwards.
AACACAGGAAACCTCCTATGTGCAATACAGAGGAAACATAAGGGTATATATACTATTACAAAATGAACATTTAACGCCCTTGAGATCTCCAAGCTCTCAGCAATTATTAACTGAAGGGACTCTCACCAATAATCTGTTCAGTGTAAAATATGGTTTTTTTTTTCCACCTTGTCTAGCCTCTTGTAGATGCACTGTAGGGCCATAGTTAGATTCTGAGAAGTTCCTGATCTTAAACTGCTTAGTAACTTTAGATACTGACTCTGGAGTTCCTGTCAGGCTCAGATACACTATCTCTTATTTGAAAAGGGTAGTTAACATCCACCTCTTTAAAATGAGCAGTTCTAATTTCTTAAATCTGATATTTTGGGTGGGAGTTTATAGTAGGTCAGGATTTTGTGAGGAGAAGAAGAGACTGGTCAGTGTCTCTAAAATATAATATTCCCTCCCTTGAGTTTGAGTTCAAGAATAAGTGTACCGTTAGGCTTTGCATGGAATTCCAGTGTATTCTTGGAACAGGAGTTAGTCTACATATGAGGAAAAGTTGACCATTGCCATAATGCTTGGTTGAAACTGGATTGTGGAATCACATTTTAAATAGGGTTAGGTTAGAAAATCAAGTTGGATGTAAAAATCAAGAATAGTCCAAGTTACCTCTGGAAACATTTAAATCACCCATTAAGTTACCATATGCGTGATCAAAACTTATGAATCATGCTTGAAATAGATATTTTATCTCTAAGTTTAACACCATGCATGAGTTAAATTCTGCCAAAGGAGGAGGTACTGTTTCTTCAGTTGGACATCAGGTGAAGTTTTTTTAATAGGCTCATGTTTAGGAGACATTTGTAATCTTTATTTTTTAAAAAAATGTTTATTTATTTATTTTGAGACACACACACACACACACACACACACAGAATGAGCAGGGGAAGGGCAGAGGGAGAGAGAGAATCCCAAGCAGGTTCCACACTGTCAGCTCAGAGCCCAATGTGGGCCTTAATGTCACAAGTTGTGTGATCATGACCTGAGCCAAAATCAAGAGTCAGATGTCCAACGAACTAAGCCACCCAGGTGCCCCTGTAGCCTTTCTTTAAAAACTAGATTCATACCTAGTACTACAAGATGCTTATATTGACAGGCATGTTTAACTTAGACCTACTGAGGAAAGCATACATGTCTTCTGCATGCTTTGTTCACAGACCCACTGAATGCCAGAAGGCAGAATCCTCCCAGCATTTAAATTGTACTCTCTCTCCCTCTTCTTCCCCCTCATTTCCTTCCTTTTATTTCTCCTTTCTCATACTTCATCCTTTCTCAATCATCCCTCACTCTATTCATCTGAAAACTTACATGTCTCTCTTTGAAGAAAATTCATGTGTTTTTTTTTTTAATTAGAGGAACTGTTTTCCACTTATATTGGGAAGGAAGTAGATATAAAAAAGGTTACTCAGAAGAAACAAGGTGATAATATATAGTGTAATGATATGGGGAAGTAGGAGAAGAAAGAGAAACAATAGTATGGAGATGAGAATGACAGAACAAACTTCTTTTCTGGAAATAAGTCTATGTGAGAGTGCTTTGAACATCCAAGCACTGTTCAAATGTTAGGTGTAGTTTGTTTAGGGCTGGCTTTGCGGCTGGAGAAAGACTTTGTGCCATTTTTTTCAGTTATTTTATTGTAGAATACATATTACATAAAGTTTACCATCTCAACAATTTTTAAGTGTATAGTTCAGTGGTATTAAATATATTCATAATAGTGTGCAACCATCAAAAAAGCCATCCATCTCCACACTTATTTCATCTTTTTTTTTAATGCTTATTTATTTTTTAGAGAGAGAAAGAAACAGAGACAGAGCATGAACTGGGGAGGGGCAGAGAGAGAGGGAGACACAGAATCCAAAGCAGGCTCCAGGTTCTGAGCTGTCAGCACAGAGCCCGACGTGAGGCTTGAACTCAGGAACCGCGAGATCATGGCCTGAGCTGAAGCTGGGACTTGACTCACTGAGCCACCCAGGCGCCCCTTCTTTCATCTTTTAAAACTGAAACTCTATTCCCATTAAACAATGACTTCCCATTCCCCCATCCTCCCAGATGCTGGCTACCACTATTTTGCTTTTTCTATGATTCTGAGAACTCTAAGTGCCACACGTAACAATTTTGTCTTCAGAAAAATTGTATTTTCTCAGGTCAAGGGAGGTAAATTTTATGGCATTTTTGTAGTGATCCTTCAATCACCTAAGATTGAGCTTCTGCTAAGTGTCAGGAGATAGGTGTATATGATTCAAAGATGTCCTGCAGGCATTCACAGTTGGAGAGGTATTGGCAAGTGTGCTTTTGTTAGATAGTGAGGCCTGCTTTGAGGAAAAAGAATCACAATGTTTATTTAATAAACAAATGTGTGAATAACAGACCAATGAGACTCACCCAATTTCAGAGGACATTAAGACAGTAATTAAAGCATGTGGGAGATCATTAATGTCTATATAGCATTTGGATTACATGAATATTACATTAAACCAGAATGATTGGAGTAAAACAAAAAATCTTTTAATCTGCTAAGGGAAAATTTTTTCAAAGATGGTTTTAAATTGACAATATTTCGAATATAAACATACAATACTCAAATTAGAAATTAAACATAAAAAAATTTTACATCAGGGGTGCCTGGATGGTTCAGTTGGCTAAATGTCTGACTCTTGATTTCAGCTCAAGTCATGATCTCACGGTGGTGAAATCAAGCCCATGTGAGGATCCGTGCTCAGCACAGATTCCTCAGTCACCTTTTATTTGTAGAGGGCTACACCTTTCCAATTGCTCTCCATCCTTCATTTCTTGTTTCCTCACAATAATCCCATGAGGTAGGTAGGATAAAGAATACTATTATTCCTACTTTACAAATGGTGAAAATGTAGATCCAGAGACAGAGATTACCTGACCCAGACCCATGTACTGTCAGGGGCAGAGATGTCACTTAGACTAGAGGGCCTTGCTGATAAGACTGCCCTGCTCCTTGTCACTTCCACTTGCCTGCCTTTGATCCATCAAGCTGACAGCTCCCCCCAAACCCTCAAGTCCCAGATTCTCTCTCCCTCTTCTCCCCCTCTTATACACGCTCTCAATCTTTCTCTCAAAAAAGTTTTTTTTTTTAATCAGTGGTAACTAACTATTGAAGATCATGTCAAGATGATTGCAGATATAGGGAACGTTTATGACTAATATTGAGAGGAAAATTCTGAGATTAATTATATTTGGTGATTGATGACCTATTGGGACAAAACTTCAAAAGGGTATAAACCATGCTGTAATAAGACATATATAATATTTTGATTATCCTCATGTAAATATTTCAATAGGAAAATAAAAGTATTTTGTTTGTATGCTGGGATGATTTTTCGTCTGTTTTAAATGGATTTATGTCCTCTGGTATGCTGATATATATTTAATAACTAGCTAATTTATTTTAAGAGAAAAATAAAGCTCTCATTTATGACATTTGCCAATTGTCATGGTGTATACACTCTCACCATGGCTGATTTTAGGCTGCCAAAGTGATGTTTTTGAATATGGAGTTGAAAAGGAATACACAAAATAAGCTCTTGCCAGCTAGCATGAGCCCAGTCCAGCACACCTCTGTTTATGTATGAAATCATATCAGAAGTCAAGAATGATTTGGTGAAATACCTTACAACCTAATAAATCTGAAGAACAGTGCAAGGCAATCCAGTCTGTCAATCAACAAGCCTCAAAGTCAGAGAACTTAAAGGACTAATAGTTCAATTCATGAATTTTAAAGCGCATACTTTAAAAAAGTACCAAAATAAGATACATTATTTAAATATTTTTTTCTTTATTTAGAGAGTGAGTGAGCATCCACAAGTGAGAGAGGGGACACAGGGAGAGAGAGAGAGAGAGAGAGAGAGAGAGAGAGAATCTTAAGCAGGCTCCACGCTCAGGGCAGTGTCGGATTCAGGCTCAATCCCCCGACCCTGGGATCATGACCTAAGCCAAATCAGGAGTCTGACCCTTAAACAACTGAGCCACCTTTTAAATAATTTTAAACACAAAGAAACAATAATCACCTAGAGATTCAGTTTCACTTCTTGTCACTTCGTTTGGAATACTTGCATTACAGTTAATTACAACAAACATTTCTAGAGCTTTCACTGGATGCTAGGCATTCTTCCAAGCACTCTATATGTATCAGTTAATCTTCAAAAAAATCTGTTTTATAAAAAAACTAAATTGGAACGCAGAGAAGCCATTTGTTCAAGGTCACATCATTAGTACATTAATTAGCATGGGATTCAAAAAAACTCATACAGTCTATCTCTGGACTACCTGACGTTAACCACCACTCATACAATCCCTAAAATTAAAGACTTCATGCAAGTCTAGCATTACTGAAGTGAAAGACCATACAGGTTGTAACATATAGTTTTCAAAAAAAAGTATCAAATAATGAGTTAGAAGAGTAGTAAATATCACCAATAAAGGTTTTCCTTAGTTTCTCCTCCTCTGCAAAAGAGTCACTATCAAGAAATTATGGAGTTGAAATTTAGAGTTTGTTACAATAATATCTTTTATTTAATGAAAAAATTGCTATATAGAAATTGTTACAGGGGAACTTTGAAAAATTGTGGATGCATAACTTGTTAACCACTTTAATTTGAATTTTTGTGAGATAAAATAAATAAAGAAGATAATAATTAAGCAATATTTCAAAAGAAAAACCAATTGGCTTCAGAAAGTTGATGAAATTCTTCATTGTTTATATTGTGAGGATTAGCCAAATTTTCCCCAGAATCATTAAAGAATGCTAGGGCTGAATTGCCCTGTGATTTAATCCATTGGTGAATATCCTCTTTATCTAATCTAATAATTAAAACCAATAATGAAGGATTGTTTGTTTATACACAGGATGTGAAATCCTTCATATTTATAACTGAGAAGTGCGTTCTTTTTTCTTTCTTCAAAGTTAGAAAGTCTACAGGAGCCTCTAATTTGGTCAAAGCATGGGTTTTCCATATTTCTGGGAAACTGAATTCAGAGGAATGGTTTAGAGACATCTGGGCAAGGACTCCAAATGTGAGTGTTGCTGGGCTGACTCAATATAATCCAAGAACCAAGAGAGCCAATGTCTGTAGGCATTGTCTACATAGGATTATATAGATGGTTAGTGGGAGATGTTTTGGAACGGTGATGTAAGCATGAATATAAAAGGGCAATGGCCCAGCAAGAAATCAGCTTCTTTTTCAAGATCCTGCTTGTAAAAAAAACATTGCCTCATTGCTCTTCTTAAGGAAACTAAAGATCAAGGGAAAGATATACTACATCTGGTTCTGCTCTGTTGGCCTGCTAACTTCTATTATTAAATTCTGTATCCTTGGCTAAAGGGTATATCTACAACTTAGAGAGAGGGTTTTATGTGTGTATGTGATTTCTTTTGCCAACCTATAAACCACCCACAACTGGAAACTGTACTTCTTATGTGCAGTTGAGCAATGGTTTAGGCAAATGTATTATTAAGTGAAATTAGTCTCTATGTATTAGTAATCTTTTGTAAACCTAGAAAGTTATACAAATATTTTCATCTTCCATAGTGTTAAGGAGTAGACAATAGTAAAAACACATGTATCTGAGATACGTGTACTTTCTAGTCCCAGTAGGTGCAGCATTTTATGTTAAGGAGTATGATCCTGGGTTATTACTAGAGCATTATGGCCTTGCTAGACTGTGAGAGACTAGGATAGTCCTAGGGCATTATTTACATACATGGCTTTGTACATTATGGGTGGGTTATTAATATGCCTAGTATGTGTTTAGAAGGAGCTAGGTGAAGCTAGTCTCTTTAAAGATCAGGTCTATAATGTAATAAATGTAGTATAAATAAGAACATTCATGTGTCCTAGGAGAATACAGAGGTTCAATTTATAAGAAGTCTATTGTCAACCTAGCAACCAATAAGAACAGCCAATGGTCCCAAGTTAGAAGAAGTTGGCCATCTTATGAAACAACACTCAAATGAACTTCAGAAACAGCCAAAAGACACTGGGAAGGAAACTATTAGAATGTAATTCAAAAGATATAGTGAATAAAAATGAGTAGGAATAGTTCAGTTTACCTGTTAAACTCAGAGCAGAAGTATCAGTTTCAAGACAGAAATCCAAGGAGACATTGCTAATTAGCCTTACATAGCCACTGGTGGAGATAAAATCTTGCAAATAATAATCCAAATGGATCATAATGCTTCAGTTGGCCTCCTTAGCTGGTGAACAATAATCAGTCATCTCAAGGGAAGACACTGCCAGCTTCATTTCATTCATCCAATCAATGATTATTGAATGATTGAGGGCTTCCAGATGAATGGTTTATTAACTGATAAACAGTATTGAGAACCTAATATGAGTGAGGTTATGTACTGTGCTGGACACATTTTCATGTACCTCAGATGTTACCTAAAAGAGTTAAAATTGCCAAAGAGAGGACCTGAATAGACATTTTTCAGAAGATGTAAAGACAGCCAACAGATGAGATATATGTAAAGATGCTGAACATCATGAATCACCAGGGAAATTCAAATCAAAACCACAGTGAGATACCACCTTACAGCTGTTAGAATGGCTAGTATCAAAAACACAATAAATAACAAATGTTGGTAAGGATGTGGAGAAAACAAAACTCTTGGGGACTGTTGGTCAGAATATAAATTGGTGCAGCCACTATGGAAAGCAAAAAATTAAAAACAAAACACCATGCAATCTAGTAATTCCACAGCTGGGTACTTACATTAAGAAGATGAAAATATTAGTTTGAAAATATATATGTTTCTCTATGTTTATGTCCATTAATAGATGAATGGATAAAGATGTGGCATATACACACAATAGAATATTACTCAGCCATAAAAAAGAATGAAATCTTGTCATTCGTGACAACATGAATGGATCCAGAGGGTATTATGCTTAGTGAAATAAATCAGACAGAGAAAAACAAATACCATATGATTTCACTTATATGTGGAATCTGAAAAACAAACAAAACAAATAAATGAATAAAAAATCCAGAAACACATTCATAAATACCCAGAACTGGTAGTTGCCAGAAGGGAGGAAAGTAGGGAGTAGGAAAAAATAGATGAAAGGGATTAATAGGTACAAACTTCCAGTTATAAAATAAATAAGGCACAGGGATGAAATGTACGGCATAGGGAATATAGTTAATAATGTAATAACTGTGTGGTGACAGATGGTGACTACACTTGTGGTGAGCATTTTGTAATATATAGAATTGCTGAATCATATGTTGTACACCTGAAACTAATATAATATCATATGTCAAAAAAATTGCCAAATCAGAAGCAGCAGTAGCTCTTGTAATATTAATAAACAAACAAATTGAGCTCCACCTTTTTTATAGACCCTGGTACATATCTCCATTATAGGACTTACTGTATGTTTTAGTAACTTGTTCTTATTTTTTATGACTTATTCAATTTTTTCTGTGAAACAAATATTTTTATTCCTTTCTTAACCACCCACATGGTCAACACTATTGCTGGTTAAATAAATGAGTATGTCCCAAAAATAAATAAACGTTGAAAAAAAAAAAAATTTAAAAAAAAAAAAAAATAAATGAGTAAGCGTTAGCCCAAATATCCAGTGGACAATACAGCAAAATAAATAAATAAAGATGTCAGAATTGAAATCTAATCTTTAAATTTCTAGGAAAGAATGGATTGTAGGGAAAAAGTATTATACGGGTAAATTATGTTCATGCTTATGTACATTAATTAGCTTTTGTCTTTCATAAACTAGGTATCTTGCTTCTATGCTGTTCTGTCTGTACATCTCTCTATTTCTGCCCTTATCACATTTTATAATGATTATTTATGTTTTTGTCTTCTAGTATTCTAAGAAAGAGCAAACCCCATTGAGGTGGTAAATGTGTACTATCCACCTTTGTATCCTCAAGATTTATCACAGTGCTTGGCACACAGATTATCCTCAGTAGATTTTTAAGGAATGAATGCAGATGTGGTGAATTTTCTTGAGGTAGTCATAATAGAAGGCAATGCATTGAAAATAACAACATGTGAAATGATTCCATTTGTATGCTTCTACAAAATAGGAGATACCATATTATGTAGTTTATATTGGCATTTTAATACCAGATAACTGCCATCTAGTGAGAGTTCATCATGTTATATTATAGAAGACATTATTATTCCTTCGACTGAGTAGATACTTTTAGCTAAAAGTGAGTGATTACTCTTCAGAATGATTTGGTCCCATTTCTACTTTAAGGTATTGTATCTTTTTAAAGCAAGGGACTTTAGTCTTAAACTTTGGGTTTCCTTGTCCCAGTTCAAATAAAATAAAACAAAAACTTATTCATCCACCAGTCTTTTTGGTTTCAGTAAATGATATAATTATTTGTTAAGATTAAAGATCCAGGCATTATCCAGGCAAAATAGAATGTTTTCTTTTCTATTTCTACTTGCTAATCCCCTCCCCCAGCCATTAGTCACTGCCAGTGTCCAATCAATTAGCAGGTCTTATGGCTCTGACCCCAAATTATATTCTGAATCTCAGTTTTTACCACTTCTTTTCCATTAAGGCCTTGCCCTAATCATTGTAGTAGACTCCTAACTGTTCTTACTACTTCACAGGAGAGAAGAACACATTTTGAAATCCACTGAAATCCATCAATGGCTTGCCCTGAACCCAAAATAAAAACCAACCTTCATACCATGTCCTCAGTGCCCTACTTGGTCTGGCCTCCTCAAGCTCTTCACCTTTACATCTTACTGCCTGCCCCCTTCCAGGTCCCAGGCCTTCCAGGTCCCAGGCCTTCTTATCACTGGATCATACTAGGCTTATTTTCATGCTCATGACTGTTACTTCTGTTGTTCTCTTTTCTTAGAAATATATTCTCATGGATTTCCACAAGGTAGATAATTAATTACACAGTGGTCTCTCATCTCTTTCTAGAGGCCTCTTTAAAATGGCATCCCTGCTCCAGTCACTCTCTATATAATTTCTTTGCTTCAGTTTCTTATTAATAAATTAAATTCTTCATTTACTCATATTATTTCTTTACATGCTAACTTGTTTAATGCGTATCATTCCTCCTAGAAAGATTATAAGGTTTGTGTCTTCCTTGTTTGCTGTTACATCCTCAGAGCCTTGATCAGTTGTTGCTCACTGGGTATTTTTGAAATGACTTAAGATTATTTCAGTGTAGGAAATGTGCTAGTTTTGTGATATGTAGACCAGGGATGGTGATTGCTATGGGCAATATATTGGATGTATTGAGACCACGAATTCATGCCTCATTGTCCATTCAAGGTTTATAAGAAAACAAGAATATTATATTTCAGACAATTCAGACTGGAGCAGGATTAGTTTCTCATGGGAGAAGTCCACTAACAATTTGAGGAAACCTAATTTGTTCCATTAAAAATATATTGAAGAAAATATTTCCTTCAATCATATTAGATATATAAACATGTTTATGTTATCTGGGGGGGATTTGAGAGCCGGGGGAGCAAGCCATCTGCCGGGTTTCTATGCCATTACATGTCCTGTATCACTCCGGGACATTGCTTAATTACTGTAATAGACATTATTTGCACAACTGACCTTTTTATCCCTCCAAATGTTTGTGCATGACCTAGGAATTTTCCAAAGTCAATATGAAACATGTGGCCTGACTTTGTCAGCATGATATTGTCGTTATGTCGGTCACAGACTCCCAGGATGAACGTTACCACACACCAGCCGGCACAGGAATAGAAAAAGTTCCTCAAGGCCTAATTGGTTGAAAAGAAATAACACAAAGATAACACACAGATAAAATAAGCAAATGCATTAGCGTCAGAGATAATGGTAAAAAGTAGTATAAAAAGCAAAATTACATAATCGAGACCCACTTCTACGTCTCAGTTGAGAGAAGATTATGATTAAATGACTGGTTCTTGATATGCTATAGAAGAACATGAAGCAATTTCTTCTGTGGCTAATAAATGTTTTCATTTAAATTGGGCAAAATATCTCTTTCATTCAGTTGGATCTAATTTTCATAGCTTATTGAAGAGGATTCCTGGTGTATTTTTTTGATGTCCCAAATATACAATATTGAATGATTTTTTTTCAAGGTAAAAGAAGAAGGAAAAATATGGCTCAATATTTACTATCCCCAGAGAAACTTAAAATGTCAATTTTGAATAGTTGAATTTGTAACACAGAAAAAACTGTATTGAGATATAGGTAATATCTTATGTTTATCCTTACAAATATGTCATCCAGCTAATGTCCAAAAGTGTCTTGGTACAGTATACACCAGTGAATGTCTGTGTGGGTGGAAGCAGGTTATCACTAAGTCAATTGTGGCTTCTGTTTATTTAATAAACAGAGGTTTCTTGCCAAAATTACTCTTTGTTTTCAAATGGTCTCCTGAGTACACATTATTTTCATCAGTGATGCAACCATGATTGTAACCATGGTGGAGCTGTGAGTGATTGGTTGGGCCATGGTAATGGGTCTCCTGGAACGGGGTGGCTGACATGCTGGAGTGGAAATCTATGTCACTGGATTACCTGTCTTAGTTCCAGATATCCCAAGTGCCTGAACAAGTCACTTAATTTGTCTCATTATATATGTTTCACTTACAAAGTGAAGATAATAAAAGATGCCCTTATGTGTAGCTGTGAAGAGCAAATATATGCGTAAACACCTCAAACGATATAACCCCAGGGATTTGTGCAAAACTCAAGTTCTAATTTTGTGAATGATTACAAAATAGATTTCAAGGTAATGCTATCTCATCTTTGTTATTTGACCTCCAAAACCCCATATTTTGCTCCACTTCAATCTCATAGAAATCTGAAATCGATGAACTCTTGGGTCTCTCTATCATGGCCTGTGTTAACTAGGGTGACCAATCATTCCAGTTTGTTCAGGACTGAGGAGTTGCCTAGAATGAAGAAATTTCAGTGCTCAGGACAGTTTTGAGAAAACTCAGTGCTAGCCCTTATTGTACCTTTGTGTGAACTAGCATAAAGATGTTCCTCCCTCCAGGTAGACCCAGCTGGACTAGTTCATGCTTTGGCAAGTGGAAAAAAGCCTGGATTTAAGCAGCTCCTTCCTTAGCTGGGAGCCCTGATAGATGGCAGAACCTGCACAACTATACACCACAGGCCAGATGCCAGTGTGAAGGGAAGTGGGAAAAAATGTTTTCAGTCAAATATAACAGTACATTTTGTAAAGTTCTGAGATATTTATGCATTTTACAAGCATTGGAAGAATAAGGCATGAAAAAGTAGGCAGAAGAAATGCATTGCAAAGGAAGGAGAGGGATTTATAGAAACTGGAGATTGTATACAGATAGGCAGAGATAACTTGAAAGAAGTAGTTTCAAGGAGCAACATCTCAAGAGAGATGGCTGTAAGAAACAAAACCAAATACAGAAATTTTATCTAGTTAATATACCATTTAAACTGGATCATTATTACTAAGATGACGACTGAATGGATTAGAACTCAAGGTGTCCTTAATTTACTTTTTCATGAAACACAATAGTTAATTATCCAGAGCATATTCTTCTTTAAGTACATTATTTAAAATTAGCTACAGCAGGACAAACCTTTTCATAATCTGCCTTTAAATGGTTGTGCTGACTGAACCATTTTTTGATTGTGTTTTCTTTCAATGGTCCTATCAGTCCAGAATGGCGATGGATCTTTGCTAGGGTGATGGCATCGGGCACCATCTGCACCAATCCTGGTTGATAAAAAAGAGATGATATAAATAATTTCTTCTTCACAAGATGAGGAATACTTAGGAAACACATCTTGACCTATGTGGCAACAATCCTTCTCAGCACTACTTCAGTTATCCTTTTCTTTGTAAACCTTCTTTTCTGAAGAAGACTTATCTGGATGAAGAAGACTTCCTTCTAATTTTTCTGAAGTCCTGGGGAGCACTTATTGTGTTTGGAACTATCAGAAGAAGCTTCACTATTTTTTTCTTGAACTACAGTAGAGAGCCAATCTAGACGGTCTCACAGAACTCTCAGTCAATAAGGTAGTCAGTTAATTACTGTATGACTGGTGCATTCATTTACAGTTGAAGAGAGGACATTCAAACTTGTATAACAAGCGTATTTATGATAGAAGAGAACCAAATACAATATCCATAACAAATATTTCAAATATATTATAAAAATCAAGGTTCAGGTTAATGAAAGCTTCATAGTTAAATGTCCCATTTCTAGGAGTGAACAGAATAATTGCAGTAAACATGTGGAGAGCCATCTGCTCCTTTCTTCTCAGCCAACATTAAAGACAAACTATGCTAATAATTTTTTAAAGGGGAGCATATATTGATTGAACTTCATTAGGACCTTTGCCCTACTGGCCATGTATCCATTAAGCCTTTTTTCATTGTGTTCCTAAGGTTATTAAAATGTAAATATTTTCAAATCTTCTGATTTTTATTGTGTACAGAATAGCAATTTAGACCCAGTATTTAATAAAACTGTCCAGACTAATGTCCACAAAACAACCTGTAAAATACTGTTCTGTAAATAAAATCACTGAAAGAAATTAAAGTCTAGTATTTTTGATTTCCACAATCTTGAAAATTGCAAGAGTTGAAAATTCAAATGTCCAAAGAGACCAAGGACACAAATGAAGCTATTTGAAAAGAGAGATGTTTGAATTTATGAAACTATTTCATAACCTATCTTCAAACATTCAGATTAAACAACAATTAATCAAATCACAGTGTTGGTAAATGAAACACTTCTCTGTGCTGGAGTTGGCCAGCAGTAGCTGGTTGCAGCCTTAATCTCTCTTAATATTTAATAGTCCAGTTGTGACTCTTAGACATCTACATTGCTGGATCAGAAAGAAACTTAAACATGGGGAGTGGGAATGGAATATTGAATGCTGCAGAAATAACCTATAAAGCATATCTGAAAGAAGGAAGGAAGGAAGGAAGGAAGGGGAGAAAGAGAGATAGGGAGAGGAAGGAAAGAATGGAGGGAGGAAAGGAGGGGGGAAGGAGGGAGGAAGGAAGGACATAACTGAATACTCCAGAAGTAAATCTTGGGCTTATCCTTAATATCATAGTACTTCTCCTTTCTCCCCAGTAGTATTTGGATCTCATGCAGGTTTTCTCATGTGTATTAAGTGAGATAGAAAATGTAAGCCTTTACATTTTGTATTAATGTAATAATTTTAGAAAGAGGTGATTCCTCTTTCTAATACTGAACATTTCCTTCCTCAAATTTCCAGTTCCTCCACTTAATACACCTAAAGGGAAATCACCTTCTATCTGGTTCCTTAGTGCTTCATTGCCTCACATTTGACCATGTCCAAAATAAAGACTTAGATTATTACACCATTTAGATACTGTGCTGTAGCAATGTCAGTTACTTTCCAGACCACATTTGTCTTTAGGGAATTAATCTTTGCTAAATCCCAAGCCATTTATCATAAGACTTACATTGCTGACTACCCTGAAAACCTTGCACCTAATTTTTAACAATCATGGTGGCCAAATTTTGTCTATTAATTAAAACCATAAATTACATTTTATACATTTTAAGATAGTATGTATCATACACCTTTTAAATACTATCAAATCTGTGCACATTGAGTAATATGTATAGTTCTTATAGTCCTTGAATGCAGAGATTCTCCAATTTTAGTGTGTGTGTGTGTATATATATATATATATCACTTGGGGGTCTTGTTAAAAGGTAGGCTCTAATTCTTTAGGGTAGGAGTGAGGTCTGAGATTCTGCATTTCTGACAAGTTCCCAAGTGATGCTAATGCTGCTGATTCCCCGGGTCTCATTTTAAATAGTACGTTTCTTGGGGACAGAACTTTTCAAGGTGGTGTCATATAAGGCAGTGGCTCTCAAACTGGGGTGCATAAGAAATAATAGAGCAGCTTTTTACAGTCACAAAGACTTGAGAACCCCCTCCTCTCTTCAATGCCTACGTAGAGAATGTGATTTAGTACCTGGTTGGGTCTAGTTATCTCTACTCCTCCATTTCCCCTAAGTAACTTCTACACTCATCAAATTTGGAGAGCCAACAATAAAATAAATGCTGTGCTCCCTTCAGCAGCACATGTAGTAAAATTGGAACAATACAGAGAAGATCAGCACGGCCCCTGCGCAAGGATGATACGCAAATTCATGAAGCTTCCATATTTTTCTGCCATTTGCACCAACGTGGATGGAACTAGAGGGTATTATGCTGCGAAATAGGTCAGTCAGAGAAAGACAGACACCATATGTGTTCATTCATATGTGGATCTTGAGAAACTTAACAGAAGACCATGGGGGAAGGGAAGGGGGAAAAAGTTACAAACAGAGAGGCAGGGAGGCAAACCATAAGAGACTCTTAAAAAGTCTGAGAATAAACTGAGGGTTGATGGGGGGGGGTGGGAGGGAGGGGAAAGTGGGTGATGGGCATTGAGGAGGGCACTTGTTGGGATGAGTACGGGGTGTTGTATGGAAGCCCAGTTTGACAATATATTTTTTAAAAAGATAAATAACTAAATAAAATAAATCCTAAAGAATTATTTGTCTCGATAGGCTCTCTTAAATCTCCTGGACATCATGTACAAAATAGTCATGTGAATTATAATCAACAATCATGTTGATAAAGTCATGCAAACTTCTGGCCTGGAATATACTCTCCTTAAGGGCAGCAACTCTGTTTAGCTCATTTTAGTATACTTTACCTTAGTCTGTGATATTTTTTCAAAATAATAGATATTCAATAAGCCTTGGAAGCATAATAAAAATGGAACCTGAGCTCCTAAAAATGACATTTGCCTTAAAGATCTCTATTTTTCTTGAAGAAGTATTATGCCAGTATAACGCCCTCTCAAATCTTACAACTATGGAAGATTGTTGATAGATAGGAGAGAATAATAGCTTGTTTGTTTTACAACATCTGCAACTGTGGACAAGTCTACATTCATATTTACTGAGCCATTTTATTAACTTTAAAAGATTTAGCCTCTGTTATATTCTATAGTTATAAACAAAGAAATGAGTAGATGGAATTGAAGAATTCCACAGAGGGGGCATCTGGGTGGCTCAGTCAGTTAAGTGCCCAACTCTTGGTTTCAGCCCAGGTCATGATCTCACAGATCTCACAGTTTGAGTCTCAGTGTCAGGCTTCCTGCTGACTCTGCAGAGCCTGCTTGAGATTCTCTCTCCCTCCCTCTCTCTCTGCCCCTCCCTTGCTTGCACATGTGCATGCTCTCTCTCTCTAAATAAATACACTTAAAAAATCTTAAAAAAAAAAAAGAATTCCACTGAAGTCAGTGATGTATTCAATTTCTGAAGAAAAGATGATCCTTATGACATCAAAAAGTTCAGCTTGGTTCATCTAGCTTTATTCTTACTCTTTCAATACATTAGAATTTGAAAAAGTTCAGTTACCCATGTAAAAAAAGGGAGAGTAAAACTCAAGGAATAACAATCTCAGAGCAGCGATGATAAAGACTCTTAGGAAATAGAGCTTTAGAAAGGGTAAAGGGGTAGACACTTGTCCTGAAAGCAAAAGCCCTATTATCAGAATCAAAATAATTGGGTAGTGTAACTTGTAACAGAGTTATCCTGAAGGATCAGGTTGCAAGTTAAACTAAAGTGGAGGTGCTTCCGAACTTAGTTTCTAAAGTCTCAAGTCATGGTTGTCTGGGGTACTGAGCCTAGTGGTGGAACCTCAGGAACTGGGGGGATCAGACAGTGATAGTTTTCTGTTAGGTTTAAATTGTAGCTCTTAATAAAACAAAACAATAAAATACAAAAACCCACAACAGACCAAAAGAAACAAACTACATGGTTCTAGGTTCTGTCTCTGGTTCTATGATTTTTTTAAATCCTTTTGTTTATGTAAATGTATCTGCTATAATTTCTACCAATTAATTTAATGAAATTCTAAGTGGTGATGACCACATTTTAAAAAGATTATAAGGTATCTTAGGAATTATTTCTTCAATTTAGCACTATTGTAATTAAGTACAACTTTTACCTGTGATGTTTTGCTAATAATTTGGGGGGACCATTGGCATTATTTTCATTGAAAATGTGTATAAATGTAATTATATTTCTATATTTTATATTACATTTCTATAATAATATATTGGGATGTTCAAAGTTTGCATATTTGGTCATCTTTGACTATTGATATTATGATTTACTCAAACATCTTTTAGAAATTAAATGCAGATTTATAAGGTATTTAGAATGTTCAGAACTCCTTTAAGCATTTGTGACTTTGTGAATTTTGTGTTAATAGGCAGCAATTGAATTTTTTTGAACAAGTAGGTTTTTCTATTATTATCTTAAAGAGAAAAAAAAACACACAAAAGATACAGGAAAAGATACCACAGTTAACATCTGGAATGTGAAAATCTTAATTACTATCATCAAAGACATTACATTCCATGTAAACTATTTTGAAAATAATTCTTGTTAAGAAAGAAGAATGACTTTGTATATAGTTCTTTTGATTTTAAAATTTATAGTGTAAAATGAAGGCTGTGAAAGTTTGGTGTCATGCTACCAGTGAATGTTTGAGATAAATAATGTAAGTCAAATCACTTTCTAATCTATACTGACCTTGACATTTTCCTGTGGATAGACATCTATAAATGATCATTTGCATATCCAAGCCCTCCTGCAGCCAAATATTGTCCATCACTTGAATAATCTGCAGAACAAGCATATCCTGACGGAGATCATCGCCAGCCTGTTAAAAACAAAATTATAGACTGGATTTCTCCTTGAATTCCATTAAAGGCCTTCAAATATGGTATATGTCATTTCTTTCCTCAAATAAATTTCTAGCCAGACTTAGGATGGTTTCAATTGTTTTATTAGTACTAAGAACATCTTGTGTTTCTTAGAGAAGATCAAAGAAAATAAGAACTTTCCTTTAAATGATTACAGAAGCTTCAGCCATCAAGTTAGAAGTTGCTTGGAATGCTGTTCCTGATAATAATCTTTCAATTTATCATCCACGTGCAATGTCTTAGACTTAAAGTCTAGAGAAAAGAGACTCAATGAATGTTTATTGAAATTTCAAACCAAATTTCAAACTCAACCAAGAGAGATTTCTTTCGAACTGAAACGCTATTTCGTATGCCATAAATGTATATACTGATATACACTTAGAATACCAAGAGCTTCTTGACTAGGAGTATAAATAGCACACACAGGATTCATTAGACTTTAAATCATTGACTTCTCATATTATGAAGGTGGTTAAAAAGTTTGCAGAGTAAACAGCCTTTGATAATAAGAAGAAATGATTAAGAGATGATTTTCTAGCATAAGTGAAGGAAATGGAATATGTCCAAAGGGGAAGGAGGATAGTTTTATGCTTTTAAACTAACAGGTTTGGTTTTGAAAATGCTTTGTAAATAATATGCAGAAAAATATTCCAAGATGAAATTTTGTTATTTTTTTTCTTCACCAAAAATGCAGTGTCATGTGACCATTAATGAATGCTTGAGGTGACACAGGTCAAAGCCAAAGTAGGGTGTGCTAAAAATTACCCTCAAAAATAGTCAAAATCCACCAAATAATTCACTCTGAGAGCTGGTTGTCTGGTTTGGCTGAATAATTGACTAAATTAAGTGAATGAATGTAAATTCTTACTGTTCCACTACAGTTTCTTCTTCAGTCCCTCTTTCCTACCTGTCTTTAACTCTGTTACTACCTTTTACTCTTTTCTCATGGGATTCATGATAAAGACTGATTTGGCCCATATTTATTTAAAAAGAAGAAAATAACTCAAATTATTAAAATAAGCAAGTTCTTGCAGATAAGAATTTTATGTTAAATTAACATATCATTTGAGTTTCAGCTAATATTGATTCTAATTTAGTCTATAAACCAAAAGAAAACTCTTCCACTAAGGGCTAACCAAACATTCCACATTCTGTGCTACTCAAAAGTGATTGTATAATTTTATTCATTGAAACATCTCCTCTTAAGTTTTGCACTGAAGGTTCACTAGCTTGAGCCAATAACGATTTATTTATTATCAATCATAGTTTGACATGTACTATAATTCTGTAAAAATGCAGAATAAAAATAACTGGAATCCTCTGTGTTGTTGCCAGTGGAAAATAGCTATAATCATTTCTTTTTGTGAGAAATAAATCAATAATTCTACCTGTGAAATCAATTTGATGTTTCAGGAGGGCTACTGTACCTTAAAAATGACGCTGATGTTTTTGCCCATTGGGTTAGCATTGATGAAAGTAATCTTCAGTGGCAAAGCATTAGATGTGAAATATGAACATGCCTATGGAAAGAGAAGGAAAAAAATGCTTAGAAAAATAAAGGAACAAGAACACTTTCCATGAAATCACAGGCCTCTTGGATAATTTGTTATAGAAGCAAATATAACACATATGAATAATTTTTACACTTTACAACAAAGAAACATATTTATTAACAATAACAACAAAACAACTTTAGTCTACTAACCAAAGCCTTTACTTAGAAATTGAAAATTCAGCTTCTTGGCAGGCTGTAAGTCTTCAACTACATTTTTTTCTCACTGAACAGTGGTGATATGTTGGGAGGTTAAATAAAGTAAGTAGTATGTAGATATTGTGTTTATGCTAGTTGGTTAATATCTAAAAGATAAAATTGTTATTAAAAAATCTAGGGGCGCCTGGGTGGCGCAGTCGGTTAAGCGTCTGACTTCAGCCAGGTCACGATCTTGCGGTCCGTGAGTTCGAGCCCCGTGTCGGGCTCTGGGCTGATGGCTCAGAGCCTGGAGCCTGTTTCCAATTCTGTGTCTCCCTCTCTCTCTGCCCCTCCCCCGTTCATGCTCTGTCTCTCTCTGTCCCAAAAATAAATAAACGTTGAAAAAAAGATTAAAAAAAATCTATTTCCATTTAATTATTTCTTCCCTGCAGCATACTTTAAGGAAATATGGATATAGAGTTAAGAAAATCCTGGTGCAGTAACTCTGAAAAACAGTATGGAGTTTCCTCAAAAAATTAAAAATCAAATTACCCTATGACCCTAGCACTACTAGGAATTTATCCAAAGGATACAGGAGTGCTGATTCATAGAGGCACATGTACCCCAATGTTTATAGCAGTGCTATCTACAATAGCCAAATTATAAAAATAGCTCCAATGTCCATCAACTGATGAATGGATAAAGAAGATGTGGTATATATTATATATTTATATTTATATACACAATGGAATACTACTTGGCAATGAAAAAGAATGAAATTTTGCCATTTGCAACAACATGGATGGAACTGGAGTGTATTGTGCTAAGTGAAATAAGTCAGTCAGAGAATGATATCATATGATTTCGCTCATATGTGGAATTTGTGAAACTTAACAGAAGACCGTAGGAGAATGGAAGGAAAAATAAGATACAAACAGAGAGGGAGGTAAACCATAAGAGACTCTTAAATACAGAGAACAAACTGAGAGTTGATGGGGTTAGGGGGTTGGGGGTGGGGAAAATGGGTGATGGGCATTGAGGAGGGCACTTATTGGGAGAACTGGAAGTTGTATGTAAGTGATGAATCACGGGAATCTACTTCTGAAATAAAGACTACACTGCACATTAGCTAACTTAACAATAAATAAATAAAATTAAAAGAAAAAAAGAAAGAAAGACTTGGGGCACCTGGGTGGCTCAGTTGGTTAAGTGTCTGACTTTGGCTCAGGTCATGATCTCGTGGTTAGTGAGTATGAGCCCTGCATTGGGCTCTGTGCTGACAGCTCAGAGTCTGAAGCCTGCTTCAGATTCTGTCTGTCTGTCTGTCTCTCTCTCTCTCTCTTTGTCCCTCCCCACTCATGCTCTGCCTCTCTCTCTCTCTCAAAAATAAATAAAAATTAAAAAATGTTAAAAAAAAAAAAAAGAAGATCTGAATTCAAATTTGAACTCTGTAACTAATTACCTGCAAGATCTTGGGTAAGTTACTGAAATGTTTGTATCCCACTGAAAAATGGGGATAATAACCCCTATCTCAAACATATTTGTAATAGACATATGGACTAATGGATGTAAAAGAGCTTCTACAGTGCCTGACACTAATTGAGTACTTAAAAAAAAATAATGCATTCCCTTTCTCTTTTTTGTTAATGAACATTTTCTTACCTTCACAAATAACAGTACAACATATTTCATTTCAATTTCATTTCATCTTTTCATTTCTTTCAATTACACTTTGCATTTCCACTTTCAGCTTATGATATTGACTACTTTCCATTATACTTTCCTTGTTGCTTATTTTCCTTTATGTTCTTACAATTGTTTGAGTGTCAAAGGCTATATGTCTTTAGGCTATTAGAGACTTCATGTTGACAGTGAAGAGTTAAATCAATACTAAATAAAGGAAAAGAATGTGATGGTTTCAATTTATCAACTTAGTAAAATACGACATCAATACATGTTGAAAGATCAGCTTGAATATCATTATTTTTGAGAAGTCTGAAATCGGTAGAGGTAGAGAGGAAAGGATATATTTTTTTAACTTAACCTATCAATAGAAATCTAACCTAATCCCTAAGCAAACAGAAACTCTTGCTTACTGAATCAATTTGAGGTTGATAGTAAATAGGTGAGGCGGCTTATTAAGTAATGAATTCTTGCTTCAGGAATCAGTCAATCAAGGAACATATGACCTTCTGTCATGGTATTGAATTAGGAAATCCTGTATTAGACCAGAAATGAGTCTAGATTAGTGGTTTTCAAACTGTGCTCATCCAATTCTTGAGGGTCTTTTTGAGACATCCAAGTCCAGGGAAGAGAAAAAGGGCAAAGGGAGGCTGAAGGCAAGGCTTAATTACATCACTCAAAGCTATTTTGCTTTAATTATTTTATAGTTTGGTTTTCACATGCAGGGTATTTTTTGAGAGTCATGAGAAAAATATTTTATATTTGACAAATAGTATGCACAAACTGTTACCTATATGGTAACAGAAAGAGACACCGTATCTTCTCTCCAAGAGCCTACAGAAAGTTGGTATGAACATATATACATATGCATTAAGTTGAAAATAATTTACAAGACCATTTATCATAGTTGAATGGAGAAGCACTTATAAAAGACAAGTCTTTCAGAGATGAGCTGAATTTGAGGATTGTGAAAGACAGAGATTAGCAAGCAGTTTTTTTTTTAAAGGCTTTCTATGAAGGGAAAGGCAAAAAGGAGAATTTAGACTAGATGTTAAAAGTGGATTATGAAGGCCACAACCAAGAAACAGGAAAGAATGAATTAAATTCTTGGAAGATAATTTTATTCAAATGGTGAGATAAAAGAGCTGGAATAGAGAAAAGAAAATAAGGAAAGCTAGAATAGATAACGCAAGATATGACTTCTGTTCTTGAGAAGCACACACTAATGACATAGATTTAAAATAGTTTTTAAAAAAGGAAAGAAACCTATTAGTAAATGACGTGTGTGGGCCTCACTTTCCCAGGAGCAGAGAAGAGATTGCATTAAGTTATAACCACTCTCCCAAATGGTCCATTCCCTAGTGACCCAAAGGAAATGGTCCATTGTGATTAGTGCTTCCAAGGAGAGACAAGGATAAAAGTTCTTTGAAAGAAGGTTTAATCCAAAGCTGAGACCTTTGCCCTCCATCTTGGAGAACCATACTTTAAAAAATGGACTGAGCCAAGCCCGAGTGCTTCTCCCCAGTGTAATTCACTGATGGTGATTAAAATAGAATGTTGACTGTAGTCTTTCCCATAGTCACTACCTTCACAGAGCTTCTCTCCAGTGTGAACTCTCTGATGCATAAGCTGTGAACTATCCCAAATGGCTTTCCCATAGTCATTGCATTTATAGAGTTTCTCCCCAGATGGGTTCTCTGACATCATAAAATTGGTGCTATAACCAAAGATTTTTCCATACTTATTACATTCATAGGATTTTTCACCAATGTGAATTCTGTGTTACACAAGATGTGAGTCTTAATTGCATATTTTCCATATTTACAGGGTTTTTTGCTTGTGTGAAGTCGAGTGACATAAAATAAGACATTTACTCTGACTGAATGTCTTATCATGCTGTATTCCAAATGTTTTTCTCTCGTACGAATTTGCTCTTAGCCAACACGTTGAGAGTTCTGACTGAAGCCTTTTCCATACTGCCTATATTTATGTGCTTGTTCCCAAGTGCAGAGGCTCTGATGTCAAATAAGACATTTGCTCTGACTGAAAGCCTTACTATGTTCATTATACTCACAGAGATTCTTCCCATTATGGATTCTCTGGTGGTCAAGATGGTTTCTTGAGTGAGCTTTTCCACACTAATTTCAACTGTAATGCTTCTCACTTGTATGAAGTACTTGATGTTGGAAAAGGCTTTTACTCTGAACGAAGGCCTCCTACACTCATAAAATTTATAAGTCTTCTCCAGAGGATATTATCTGAGCGTCAATGAGTAGGGAACTCTGAGTGAAGGTTTTTATATATTAAGCACATTTATAAGGTTTTCCTAATTATGGAATCTCTGATCTTGAATGAGATGGGAGCAATGATGACAGGTCTTTCTATGCTTGTTACATTCATAGGGGTTCCCTCCTTTGTAGATTTTCAAATGAACCATTGTCTGAGAGGTCTCTCTAAATGTCTTATCATATTCATTACATTCTTAGAAGCTCTTCCCAGTATGGATCTTCTGATACAGGTTCTAATTGAAACCTTGCCCCATTCACCACACCTTCAGATGCTATGTATGTTCCTTCAGACCTCCTTATTTGGCAGGACTATAGAATAGACTAAAATGTTTCCCAGGTCACCTGGTCACATCTGCTGTTTATTGCTCTATACACAGGTGCCCAGCCTTGTGTGAGGCACAGCTGACCAGAACAAATGGAGCAAAGAGGTAGCTGCTTGGTGCACTTCCCAGACTCAGGAAAAGTGTCTGCAGGTAAGTAAAGGAAAGGAGTGTGGTCCCAATTACAGTGCTAGGTGTGGTGCTAGGTGCAGTGCTAGGTCACCTGGGCTGGTGACCGTCAGCCTGATCATCTCACATGGGCATCCTCAGTAGCCACCCATTAGAGCCAACGTCCCACATCTTCAAGGTATACATAAAAACAAGACTTAATATGGCATTGTAACTGAAAAATATGTTTTCCTCCTTAAACAACAAATCAAGAAAGCAGCAACAACAACAACAAAAATAATATCTGGACTCAATGATCCATACTGTTCTTTCTCCTTTAAGATATCATGTCTTTGAAATGCCACATTTCCCTATATTATCAGCATTAATCAGTGGATATTGCTAATGACTAAAAAGTTACACAATTTTTGAAAATTAGCAATGATTTGGAATTTAGCCCAGATAGACCTATGTCAACTTATAAAATTTGATGCCTTATTTTGTTATTTTTCAAAATATACTTGTGCAGCATATTAGGAAAGTTTCTAAGGTGTCTGTGAAGCAGCAAAGTCGTAAAGGCAATAGTACCAACTTCTTGGCAAAACTTTTTATATTCATGCTAATGATGGCCTAATTTTTCTCCTAAGTATTGGATTTGTTTCCTTGATTGTCATATGACTTTAGTCAAGTGACATTTATTGTGCATGTGTGATAGTTTAACCTCTTTTCTTCTAAGTCTTGCTTATCAGTCCTTTCTCTATTTGCGTTTCCTTGTCTTGGACTTTTGAGGAGGAGGCTAATAAAGTTCATGCAAAAAAGGAGAAAGAATGATTCTAAGTTAAAGTGTGACTGGCAGAGGCTTAAGAAGAAAACGAATTTGTGTCTGATGCAAGGAAGGTCACTCCAGGCATAAGTAAAATAACAAAATATATTATATGGCACACTGACCCATGAGTTTCAGTAAATTTTAAATTACATAAAAACTGAGATGTTGTAGCTAATAATATCCTTAGCATACTAGGCATGGGTATGCACATAATATAAATAAGCATGAAATTAAACCCAGCCTGCATAAGGTCACCAAATCAACCATTTTGAATAAATTAAGAAATCAATTTAGGGAGAAGTATCATTATTTATTTATTTATTTACTGAACTGATAGTTTATTTCTAAACCTACAAATCTTATGATGAGGTCAATGCAATCTCAACCTTACACAGTGCATCAAATGCAGTACATAGTATGGATGGGATTCGATTGCTTTTTTCTTAAGGTACTTGCAATGACAATTTACAAATTGTTTTTGCCATTTCAAAAAACATACAGTGAACTAAATAATGCAAAGCAAAAACAGTTTATCTACCAAATAAACTGACTTACATCATGATCAATACCCCTTATACACAGGGCAGGGTTCAGAGGAAGGTGACAGGTATTTATACACTGAAAGAATTCTTCTAGTCTTCCAATCTCTTTCTTCAGTACCTCCTGTGAAAAATCATTAGAAAAAACATTTCAGAAACTGTAAAGAACTTGAATTTTCTTTCAAGTTATAATTTTCTTCTATTGATTAAATAAACTCTAATTCTGGGGCTGCATACTTGGATGCTTTGGGGTCAAACTGGTTATATAGCCATATACAAGGAGGCAGTGGGCTAAAGACAATAGGGAGTGTTGGGGAAAATGGGGAACTAGAGCTCATGCTCTTTCTACAGGATTTTAAATTCAATTACAAACAAAACCAAAACAAAGAACTATTGTGTTCAAACAAAACACAGGATGGGATGGATTTGACTTGTGGCCCACCAACTTGCAATACCTGCTTCAAGTAATGATTAACATGATCGACTTCTGATAATTTCTTTGAATCTTAGTTTGTAACTCTCAAGATTTATACTTAATAGTAACAGTAAATTTTATTTCTTTAGTTTTAGTTTCAGTTTTTTTTTAGTTTTTAGAGAGAGTGAGGGGGGGCAGAGGAAGAGAGAGAGAGAGAGAGAGAGAGAGAGAGAGAAAGAGAGTATGTCAAGCAGACTCCATGCATAGCATGGAACCTGACAAAACATGGGGCTCGATCCCATGATCCAGGGATCATGACCAGAGCTGAAATCAAGAGTCAGACACTCAACTGACTGACCCTCCCAGGTGTCCCAGTAATAGTACATTTTAGAAAACAAATTCACATATATTAAGAGTAATAATGGCAAAAGATGATAATGCAGACAGTTGATAATTGTCAGAAATAGCAATGTATTTGAACAAATAGTTTACTAAATGCCAAGGAATATATTTCTGATACTTGACTCACTACCTTCCATAGTTCTCTGTACCTGTGGGAAGGTCTGAAACCACAAACAATACCTTTAAAATTGTGTATCCCTTATCAAAAAGTGCGGAAAAACAGTAACAATTTAAAAAATAATTCAAGAGCCACCTGGGTGCTTCGGTTGGTTAAATATCCAATTCTTCATTTCGGTGCAGGTCATAATCTCACATTTCATGAGATTGAGCCCCACATTGGGCTCTGTGCTGACAGCATGGAGCCTCTGCTTGGGATTCTCTCTCCCTCTCTCTCTGCCCCTTCCCTGCTTGCTCTCTATCTCTCTCTCAAAATAAATAAAAATAAACTTAAAAAAAACCTTTTTTAAAAAAACTTAAATTCTAGTTAGTTATCATACAGTGTAGTCTTAGTTTCAGGTGTACAATATAGTGATTCAACACTTCCATACAACACTAATTAGTACCTTTTAAAAAGAAGTAGAGAAAAATAGATAGTAGTAATTTGAATTGTGCAAATTTGTAAATGCTTCCTCCAACTCTTTTTTATTTTCTTATTTTCATGTGAAGAAGTGTTATCATAAAAACAGCCAGTCAAGGTGAGAGAAATATATTTATTTGAAAGAATAATGTCACTATCACTTTGGAACTTAATGCAAGTGGTCAAAAAAGGTATCAGACTTACTTAACTGTAGTATGCATCTCAAGTTATGTGAGGAACTTTAAAATGTAAGAAATAAAGATGGACAGGTTTTATAATTTTAAACCAGTTTATTTAGCTTACTTTCAACTTTTTGCTACCACCAGAAAATAATTAATGAGTCATTAACTTTAGACTGTAAATTGAAAAAAAATATCTTGATTAAAGTAATTGATTTGGGTACCTTAGAACTAAGTGTAGACACGGAATTTACTTTCTAAGCTATGAAATTAAAACTTAATTGAACAGGGGCGCCTGGGTGGCGCAGTCGGTTAAGCGTCCGACTTCAGCCAGGTCACGATCTCGCAGTCCGTGAGTTCGAGCCCCGCGTCGGGCTCTGTGCTGACAGCTCAGAGCCTGGAGCCTGTTTCCGATTCTGTGTCTCCCTCTCTCTCTGCCCCTCCCCCGTTCATGCTCTGTCTCTCTCTGTCCCAAAAATAAATAAACGTTGAAAAAAAAAATTAAAAAAAAAACACTTAATTGAACAAAAGATTAAAGAAAACACTACATGAAGATTAATTTCTCAACAAACCTGTCTTTGAGGGTCACTGGCAGACTTGACTTTTTCCCCAATCTCTCCCAGAATTTTAATAAGTTTCTTCTCTTTGGAAAACTCATCACTCAAGGCTTTTCCTGAACAGAATTGGAGAGCTGCCAATAGTTTCTGATACCAGCTTTTAAAATAAGTTTCATTCTGTGCATCCTTTAGCAGCCTGAAGGAAAGAGAGAAAAAGAATTCTTGTATCTATAGCTGATTTTTTAACCACCTCCAGCAAGAACAATCAGTGCATTTCGGACTAATCTGTATTTGGTGGTTTGGGCAGTTTAACAGCCTTGAATGGGGGAAAATGTTGTTTATTCGTTGGCAGTCATCAAATTCCATCTGATAGTTAATGAGATTCCTAGAGTGAAGAATCAATAAGAGACCTGCTTTTTATTCATTTCAGTTCACAATGCACTTTTTCTTCTTTCAGGCTTTTTAATTCTATAACAAATACTTAAGAACATATTTTTGACTTATTAAAATAAGGACAAAGAATTTTAGAAATAGTATTTATTAGCGACTTTACTATATTGGAACTCAACCATAAAACCTACGTTTTTCTACTTTTCTTCAAAACACCATGTCCCCCACACTGTCACATACCTATGTATTTCTCTTTCTTCTAGTACCTTCCCTTGACTATCTGCAAGAAGATATTGTAAAGGCAAGAGCATGATTTTTGTTTTCAGGCATTTCTGGATTCAAATCTCAGTCCTATACAACTTCTAAGTAACTTAGGTTACTTAACTAGGCTGAGATTTTCTTTCTTTATCCATAAAATAAAGTAATAACTCTGACTATGCACAGCTGTACAGAACACAGAATGAGCTAATGCATTCAAAAGGGCTTAGCACAATGTACCTACTAGTCAGCCAACATTAGTTCATCTGTATTTCATGGCCTCCCCAGCCAACTTCTGCCACTGCCTGGCTGCATGTGCATGTCATGAACATGGGAGGCATAGAACATAAAAGAGTGAGAATGCTTTGCTAGATAATGGAGTGGTAACAAATATTTTACTACTCTGTCTGCCATGTGACAATTTTTATCGCCTTGAAACTTATTCTAATATACTTAAACTCTACTTTCTATTATGCCCTAAACCACTGAAATAGAATAAAAAAACTAATACCTTTGAGTGTTAACCTCTCTTTGATTGATTCTTTTTTTTTTTTTTAATTTTTTTTTTCAACGTTTATTTATTTTTGGGACAGAGAGAGACAGAGCATGAACGGGGGAGGGGCAGAGAGAGAGGGAGACACAGAATCAGAAACAGGCTCCAGGCTCTGAGCTGTCGGCACAGAGCCCGATTTGGGGCTCGAACTCATGGACCGCGAGATCGTGACCTGGCTGAAGTCGGACGCTTAACCGACTGCGCCACCCGGGCGCCCCATGATTGATTCTTTTAATCTTAACTGGTCTCTAGTCTTCTCCTTCTCTGAAAAATTAACTTTAAAGAAACTAGAAGAAAGTTATTGTGGGAATGGAACACTAAAAAAAAAAAAAAAGATTAAATGCAGAGCAGTCGAAAAATATATAGATGAATTTCATTCTGCATTCTTAATTTTGCATCTCTGCCTAATATGTATTATGCTATAGAGACTCTAATACATTATTTTCATTTGTTTTATGTTCTCCGTTTCTACATACTGAAGTTAAAATATAATTGAGTATACTTTTTTTTTTTTTTAGGTAAGAGCTTGCTCTCTTGTCATTGTTATAAAGCCAACTTATCGTCTAGCACCTCTTTTGCTTTTATGTGGAATAATAGTTCTTATTTACTTCTGGAAAGCATTTTAAAAAAACCCTCAAGGGGTTAAAGAGGCATTGATGAAAAAATGTAATCCACTGCTTATTTTCAATGTAAGAAGAATATTAGACAGTGAATAGTTCTCCTATACTTACCCTTATGGTGAAATTTTAAAATGTCAGATGTAATAAATGGAACCTGTCATTATTTGGAAGCTGTAAGAAAATGAGTTTTGTGTGAGTGTGAATTGGAAAGCTGCAAATGCAAGCATCCACATGTAAAACTTCAAGATGCCTTATGTAAATTATATATCTCTCAGATTCTCTCAGTATTTTGAGGACTTTGGTAATATATCATTTTATAGTGTACTTGGCTTTCAGTGAGATAGGCAGTTGATGGGTAGAGTGTTTCTATATCTTGACCAATGCTTGCCAGCATTTTCATATACTTCGAATAGTGAATCACTTGTTTTAAAAATATTTTTAACCAGTTATAGTATATAAATATAACTATAATCTCCTTACTGCTATATACATGATAAAAGGAGAAGTTATTTTGTACAGATGAAGTCAGCCTTTTACTAAAATAATTTTTTTAAGTTTATTTATTTTGAGAGTGAGAGAGAGTGCATGTGAGCAGGGGAGGGGCAGAGAGAGAGAGGGAGAGAGAGAATCTCAAGCAGGCTCCATGCTGTCAGCACAGAGCCCCATGTGGGGCCCAATACCACGAAGCCATGAGATCATGACCTGAGCCAAAATCAACAGTCAGATGCTAAACCAACTGAGCCACCCCGGCGCCCCTACTAAAATAATTTTTTGAAAACATATGTTTAGAGGTGGGGGCAGTCAAAGGTACTGTCAGAATTACATAATTTGCATTCATAATACTCTTAATTTTTTTCTGTTAGATATGTATTTGGTTATTTGATTCCTCGCTCAAAATAAAACAGATCAGGGAAATCACTGGATTCTACTCCTGAAATCAATTCTACACTGTATGCTAACTAACTTGAATTTAAATAAATAAATTTTAAAAAGAATAGAGCAGGGGAGATTTGCAGAGAGAATATGACTGTGTTCTAAAAAAGATTTCAAAGCAAAGCAAACTCAGTGTATTCCACTGTGATTATTTTCCTTGTAGAATATGCCTCATTCAAACCCTACATTCCTGCTAAGATGATACATTCTCCAGGTCAAATCTGGTTCAAGCTCTATGGCTTTTGACTGACTAATGAAGAGTTTGTCTTTACACATTGCAGAAGTGAAATCATGGAGTGATGGAGTGTAGGAGATGACCATGACAGGTAACATAGTCCATCCCTGTGTCCTTAGGCACATTCAGGAAAAATCGCTTCAGAGAAAGCTGGACTATATACAGTTTGAGGTAGAGGGTTACACCGTTCTGCATCAATGGCTTTTATAGGAAGTGGTAAACCCCTCATGCTGTAGTTTTTATCCATTGCCTCTGTTCGTAAGACTAGCAAACAGCTGGCTGCTCTCCCTTGAACATTAGAGAAACCTTTTCCAAAAGACATCATTATCTAAGAGAAGCAGTATGCTTATGCCAAATATATTTTTGTTTAATTTTTATTTTTTTATTTTTTAATTTAAGAAATTTTTAAATGTATTTATTTATTCTGAGAGAGATAGGGACAGCACAAGTGCGGGAAGGGCAGCTAGAGAGGGAGAAAGAGAATCCCAAGCAGTCTCTGCACTGCCAGCACAGAGCCCAATGTGGGGCTCGAACGCACAAAGCCATGAGATCGTGACCTGAGCTGAAACCAAGAGTTAGACGCTTAACCAACTGAGCCACCCAGGAGCCCCATATTTTTGTTTAATTTTTAAAGTCAAGGTCAAGGGATTGAAACATATCAAGACTTGGTGGTGAAAGATCAAGCTTCTAAGGTGCATGCAATGTGACTGTGTATAAACCATGAGGTAAATCTTAATGTCAGAGACCTGTTTATCCTAATATCTGTGAGATCCAGGAATAATTCAATTTGATACTATTTTATACATATCTTATAGACTAAGTAATGACAACATAAAATGACAGCATAAAATCTAGCTGATTAAAGGTTTTAACGGTGTTAAGAACGAGAGGTAGAAGCAAGAAAGAGGCGGAAACCCAGGTACCAGTACATTTGTTATAGGATATCACGAAGGTATGTGCCTAAATTAAGGGGATCATAGTGGACTCAGAGAGACCTAAGACACTCACAGACCCCAGTTAGCAAGATGGTGAGATTTTCCATGGAAATTGAGTTTGTCTCTATTTCTTCACGCGCATAGCTGCTTCTGATCGCTGACCTGTGAGAGCCATAGGAGAAGTAGACAGTTCTCACTTCTCAGTCTACCAGCAGGACAGAACCGGGTCATCACACCATCCCTGCTTTCCTTGCCTCTTAACTTCCTTCAGTTCCTAATTGTGGTCTCAGTAGCACAGAATTCCACATTTTACAGGTGCCTTAAATTTTGACCCGCTTGTGTATTTACTATGCGTGAAAAGGGGAACAACATTCTAAAGCAGAAGAGAACTGAGTTACACAATGCAGATGAGTGATTTCAGGTCATTCCAGGACCTCCCCTTTCCATTTCCTTCTCTATTTCTTGCTACAATGCAAGGTGTGTGGCTCAGGAGACCAGTTTTTAGTGAGCACAGGAGGATTTTAGAATGTGACTTCTTCAAGTGTTTTTAAAATCCTGGGACATATAAAGGCTGATAGTCAATACTTGATACAGATTATTAATTTTAAGATTTTAACAGTGTGATTAAGAAGTAAAAAGCATGGGGGTATGTGGGTGGTTCTGTTGGTTAAGTGTCTGACTTTAGCTCAGGTCATGATCTCACAGTTTGTGAGTTTGAGCCCCACATTGGGCTCTCTGCTGTCAGTACTGAGCCTGCTTCAGATCCTCTGTCTCCCTGTCTCTCTGCCCCTCCCCAGCTCCTGCATGGGTGCTCTCTCTCTCACTCAAAAATAAATAAACATTAAAAAAAAAGAAGAAATACAAACAATAATCCCTTTTTAAAAAGAAGTAAAAAGCACGTATCTCTTTAGTCTTTACAACTTTTACTTCCTAGTGTTTAAGAGATTTATTTAATATTTTCCCAAACTGAGGAACTTGACACATTTTTAGTCCTTACAAGACAATCATTTCCTATGACTAGTATATTCTTAGAATATTGATTTGCTTTTTCAGAAATTTAACTTTCATTGAGTTTTGCATATAAGGAGCATTATATTGGCAAAATCTACAGAAATGTGATTTCCATTCAATAGTTATTTGGCAATATCTGTCAATAAACCATTTTGTAACAATTCTTATTTTAAAATGTTTATTTACTTTGAGAGAGAGAGCACACACAGTAATGACATCCATACTGTAGAGATTGTATACATTTTTAGAACACTTAAATATACGGAAGGGACCCATAAAGTATGTAGCTGACTTAATTGTATCCCCATATGTAATTTATATATGTAATATTTATTACCACCTCAAAAGTGTTCTCTTTGAAGTGTTATATGTGCACACTAATGATGTCCCGTTGTGTTCTCACTATATAGTAGATTTGATTATTGCTTCCAACTCTCTGCTTTCTCCTCTGAAAGAGATTATACATCTCCATGTGTGACTTCCAGTGCCTTCCCGTAGGCAGAGTTTACTTTTCTGCCTATTGTCAGGGTTGGCCCTGTGACTTGCTTTGGCCAATAGGATGTGAGTAATGAAATGTATATCCGTGTCTATACAGATGCTTTAAATATGCTATTATGGATTGGTTTGGCGGCTTATACTTTTCTGCTTTCTGCTATGCAAACAGTGTATTCCAGCTGGGGGCTGTTCCTCCAGTCCTGGAGTGACAAGACAATATAAAGCAGAGCTAAGCATTGCTGTGTGGAGTCCAGTGGAGCCGAGCCAAGCAGGACTAGAGCAAGTCTGCAGCCAATGTACTGCATGAGTAAGAAATAAATCTTTGTTGTTGTAAGCCACTGAAATTTGGGAGCTATTTGTGGCTGTAGTAAAAACTAATGAATATGCCCAATTTTCATACTTTCTTTTTCCATTTTCTTTGCTTTTGTTTTTATTTATTTGTTTGGATTGCCTTTAGAATATACAGCATATTTTTTACACATCCACAGTGTTAGCCCCGGGGATATTTTGGGGCATATCTAATTACTAAAAATGAACAATAGTCATCTGCAGCCAAGTCTGGTGAATTAGATGAGTGATCAATTTGAGTATACTATTTCAGATTAAAAAAAAAACTATTAAAGTAATAAAAATGGTTTTCTTTTATGGACCATAAAAAGCCCCTAAAGGATTTAAAAAATGATTTGATCTGGCTCATTTGGGCATATATATTCTGTTACACTGCTGACATTGTGTTGTTTTATTACTACTAACATACTTTTTGACCCATTTAAAAGTGTGAATAGGCCTATGTACCATCTGTTGCTTTGTCTAGCCAAGTGTTTGAGTACCTAGTAGGAGATCCTTTCTGAGTAAAAATGTACTAATGAGTGGACTAGGGGACTGGCAAGATTTTTTTTTTAGGACTTACAAAACACAGAACTAGACAAAGGGCCTGATGGCTTAGGGCAGTGAGGGAGGCAGTAAATGTAGCTGCTCTGGAAAACTAGGAGCTCTGCTCTAATGCTAATAGCTGTAAGAATAGAATGGATGAAGAGGCAGGGGACCGATGGCTTTGGACCAGAAAGTACCCATATCAGCATGTTTGAGAGTCACGAGTCATCAGCTTAGCAAGGAACAGACTATGCCCACTTCTTTCTGCAAAGTCCAAAGAGGAAAGCCCAAAGAGAGCCATTTATTCAGCTGTGTGCCAGAATGGGAGAGTGTGTTGCCTCATTCCCAGGTTAGATTTCTGTTCTGAAGGAGGGTTTACTGATTTCCCCTGGGCTTATGTGAATAGGAAGAAAATGCTAGGGCAGGATGGAGAGAAAGGATAGGAAAGGAGCAGCCCACACTCCCGCACCTCAACTGTTTGGCGAAGCAAGGATGTGCAAGTTTCTCAAGGTTCAAATAAACACATGGAAGGTAATTATATGTGATCCATATGTAGAAAGGGGTTGATCCAAGGCCAGATATCCTTACGGGATGCTCCTGTAAGACTGCCCAAAGAACTCATCCACATGAGGTAGCTTACTTTCCCAGTGAACCCACACAGGGCCTTGATGGAAAATCAGAGACCTCAGACAGAGGATTGCAATTGTTTGTACAAGTGTGAGCGTCGCTTTTCTTTCTTTTTTCTCTACTCCCAAGTCAAGAGAAGTAAGAACCAGAAAGGAGAGTGAAGAGGAGTGGAATATCAGATCATATTCTCTACCCACTGCAAGTCTCCCAAACTAAAACTTGGCTGGTGCTGGAGAATAGGGAGGAGGTGTGTGTCAAATTAGAGAAGAGATGAAGTTTTAAAATGGACAAAACTAGTGGGAGTTTTTGATCTAAAAGTAAGCAGGAAACTGTGGAATCTACTTTGGTTTTAATTGGGAGAATGTTAAAGAGCAAAGGTAGTACTTTAAAAATAATAAAAACTTTTATTGGAGACTACCAAGTTTAGTCAGTTTAAAGAAAACAATAAGACTTAAAAATCTAAGTTAGTATAAGAAGAAAAACAGTTTCAGGAAATGCACCGATTGTACTGCATGAGAGAAAAAGCCTCCAAATGCAGAATAAGAACTGAGGGGATTTTACCTCAAAACTCTGAAGAGGGTTGGCTGAGATTTATCTTTTTCTTCCCTTGCCACTTCTGTAAAGGCAATGCCCATTTATTTGTGGACGATTATTGCTATACACAAACTTGTTTTCAAGAAGTCATAATTGCAACAATGGGATATTAATACTGTATATATGTGGATACAGAGGTATGCACTTACTATTATAATTGGTAGCTTATCATCATATTTAGATAAAATCTTTAACAGATATGATCAGGCACACATTTAATTATAAACTTAAATGGCATTTTTTCCCCCAAGGGAAAATTAGCCACGGATGGTACTCAGTTTGTGTGAACACCCTCATCAGGATTCCTGTTATACAGCAGTGATGTCCTCTTAGGATCAGCTGGAAGCTATGAAGGGGAAAAAGACAAACTCTGCTGAGCAGATAAGCTCCCCTGAATAGATTTCTGAATCTATAGTAAGGAATCAGAGCCCTTTCCACTCGTCTCGCTGATCCACTAACATGTATTCACATGTTTACACATTAAATATTCTGAATAATGTGACTTAAAAGCCAAAACTCTGTACTTCTCCATTCCAACATACACTTACTGCTTTCGTGTAAGTTATTTTTTTTTCAAATCACTCTTCTAAATTAAGGACTAAGCTGTGAATAACTGTTAGTGATCTTTCTCAGCCCCCACTATTTTACTCCATATACACTTATTAATTCTAAAACAAAAGAAAACAAAACCAAACAGATTGAATTTTAGCCCTGGACACCCTTCACAAGAGATAGCTATCTATGAGACCTTCCTGAATTGCATCTCTCTTTTCTCACATTCTGGTTTTCTCCTTTCCCTGATCCCCGAGATCTTTGTACTCCTGCTGCTCTTTCTTTGCTGAAAACTCTACCTAGTCCTGCTCTCTCTTATTGTCCTGTTGTGCCAGGCACCCAATTATTCCTTGTCCTTCTTATCCTAGTCAAACCTATTATCTCTCACTGTAAATTATACTCATATACTCGGAGAATAATATCACTTGAGCATGGGGCTGAATCATATTTTGAGATAATATCTCCCACCTTTTACATTTATTAGGTGAGAAAACTGAAAGATTAAGGAACTTGCCTAAGATACTATGACTAAACCCAGAGTTCCTAAACCACTGCTTCAGGCTCTTTCCGCAGTACCATATTCTGTGTCTGTTACGGATGAATGACTGAATGTTTATGTCCCCACACCCCCAAATATATATACTGAAGCCCTAACACCCAGTATGATATTTGGAGGTGGGACCTTTGGAAGGTGGTTAGTTTTAAATGAAGTCATAAGAGTGGGACCCACATAATGGGATTAATACCCTGAAAAGAAGAATAAAAGACTGGAGTTCTGGGACACCTGGGTGGCTCAGTCAGTTAGGCGTCCGACTTTGGCTCAGGTCATGATCTCACAGTCCGTGAGTTTGAGCCCCACGTCAGGCTCTGTGCTGTCAGTTCAGAGCCTGGAGCCTGCTTTGGATTCTGTGTCTCCCTCTCTCTCTGCCCCTCTCCCATTCATGGTCTGTCTCTGTCAAAAAATGAATAAACGTTTTTAAAAAAAAAAAAGACTGGAGTTCTCTGTTCTCTCTGCCATGGGAGGACAGAGCAAGAAGGCATACAGCATCAATCTATAAGCTGGGAAGACAGTCCTTATGGGAAAATGGAATTGGCTAGCACCTTGATTTAGGATTCCCCAACCTCCAGAATTGTAAGAAACAAATTCCTGTTATTGAAGGCACGGTCTATGTTACTTTTTTTTTTTTTTATTGCAACTTGAGCTGATTAACATAATGTCCTAACAACCATTAAAACATGATTTGGAAGACAATTTTCTGCTTGCATTACCTCTGGCAAGAAACTTAATGCATTAGTCCTTCAGTTTCCTAGTCTGTAAAAGTTGGAATTGATGAGGTTTAGTAAGCTACCTTCCAGCTACAGGGCTCTATAATTTTAATCCCTGATGAATTTATCAAGCATTTACTCTATGCCAGTCATTTTTCAAGCATTCTACATAGCTGTGTTTGGTAATCTTCATATTTGCCGCAGGTAACGACTCCTTCCGTCTCACAAAGATATTATGGTTTATAGAGGTCAAGTAATTTGCACAGTCACCCAATCAGTGTACCAGGGATTCAAATTTAAGTTTATCTGACTACAAGGCCTTGGTTCTTTACCACTGTGCTATACCACCTCCTGACATCCTGACACAGGTACCAGCTAATGATTTAGCCTGAAACTAATACACATCTAGGAATCATTTCCAACCATTTTAATCTCTTTGTCTGGCTTCCTGTTTTCTAACCCTCAGAAGTCTCATGCTCTCCAGATTGCTTTCTTTCTTCTCAAAGTTCTTCATTTGTCCTGCTACCTATAAATTCCCTCTCCACCAAAAAATCCAATGATATTTTCCTATTTTTAACTTTTTTTGGAAATTTTAAAGAAAAGTTTGTTAACATAGATATATTTATAAGCAGGAATACTTTTATTTCTCTTGCCTAGCCTACAAAAAGAACAGAGTATGTGGGCTTTATTTTACATGTGGACAATGCCAAATCACACACCTGACTCACCTCTTCTCCATCCTTCCTCACTTTAGAAAGTGAGACCAACACCACAGTTTCTAAGGATCTGGCCTCCTGTGGTTTACTTAGACTAGTGCTGGGTGGGGCTGGGAGGAGAGAGAGAAGATGGTAAGTTGAAAGTAACACCCTGATTGCATTTGGGAATCTAAGAATTCAGATGAACTGTGCACACAAAACAGATGTACCTTGAGCTACCCACCTTAATTGGGCCTGTAGTTCCAAATTATTTTAAGTTTTGGCAAAAGAGAAATGGGGTGTCACTAATACCAGCACATGTGCTGTAATAAAATAAATCCTGCTTGACACACAATTAATGCTGAAATCCATGCTCCTGGAATTTTAAATTAGTCCAATAGATGTCTACATTTTCCATTACTTACTCTTAGAAAATATGGTTCTGAATTGAGTTCCTAACTCAGCTCTTTTCTTCTTTTTTTTCCCCCTGACTACATATACAGTTACTTTAAAGGCAGTATAAGCATCTTTTTCATAAAGTTTTCTTAACAAAATTTCTTTTAACAGCAAGGCAATTCCTTTGCTATATGAATGTTTCATAAGAATAGTAGCCTAACAATAAAAATCCTCTTTACCCCTTAGCTTTTTGTTCTTTCACAGCCCTCTCATGAAAGCTGGATAATCATCATATTGTGCAGTGAACAATTCATGTGTTTGAACACAGCCGGAGGGGCAGGTTTATAGGTGTAAGGCAAAGCTAGCTTTGAAATACCTAGTTTCCCTGGAACCTTAGTTTCAAATCACCGCTGGGGCAGCTGCTTCACCCTTCATTCTTGAGTCACAAATAGCGTGGTTTATTCTGTGAGGATATTAAAAGTTCCCTGGGATGTTATCCGTAAGATTTGGAGCCGTGTTTGATGTCCTGAGAAAATTTCTGGGACATTCTTGCTCACTGTCATGAAACAGCATGTCCCCTGAAGTCAGCTAGTACCATTTAATCCTATTCCTTTGGGAAATTCAATAAAGACTTAGTAGTGTTCTATAAGGCCTCCACAACCTACCTATTTTTCTGTTGATTTATGTGATGATGTTATCATTGTTCTTGTACGGATTAAACTTGCCAGGCAGGGATAAGTGTCCTGTCCACTATATCATATGCATATAAAAAGAGGACTAAGCATATTCCATTTCCAATGTTCTCTACATCACTGCACAAGTGACTTAGCAGTTTCCGACCTCAGTCTCTCCATTTGTAAAATGATGATAATAATGTCTGTCCTGTCATCAAATCTATGTTTCTGTTATGGTCCAAATTGTGATTCCTAAAATTCACATGTTAAAGTCCTCACCCCCAGGGTATCTGTATTTAAAGAAAGGAGGTATTTAAGATTAAGTGAAGTTCCATGGGTGGGAACCTAATCCAATAGAACTGGTGTCCATATAAGAAGAGGAAGAGAGACCAGGTGAGCATATACACAGAAGAAAAGGTCATGTGAGAACCCATCAAGAAGGCAGTTGTCTGCAACCCAGGAAGAGAGGTCTCAACAGAAAGCAATCCTACTGGAACCTTGATTTTAAACTTTCAGGATTCAGAACTGTGTGAAAATACATTTTTATTGTTTTGACCACCAAGTCTGAGTAATTCTGTTATGGCAGCCCTAGATGACTAATGCAGTTTCCAACCTGGAACTCTTTTTTTTTTTTTTTTTTTTGCAATCCAGACCTACATGTTCATCTGTCTATAAGATAACACTCTTAAATTTTCCTAAGGCATTTCAACTTCAACATGACTAATTTCATTATCATTCCCCCCAAGACCTTCTTTTTCACCTGAATTACCTCCATGAATAGAATCACCAGCTTTCCATCACCCTAACTAAAAATGAAGCAGTCATTCGTGATTCTTCTCTCACCTTTCTACACCTCAAAATTGTTACCATGTCTTAACACGTTCACCATCTAAATAGCTCTCAGATCTAATTTCTTCTCTCTGCTCCCACGGACAGAATTTAATTGAAGCCTTAATTTCTTGAAGGTATTACTGGAATCTTCTGGTACTTGATTTTTCTAACATATGCATCTTAATGTTTTTCTCCCTCAAATTAGTCCCTTTTACTTAGTCAAGTGAAGTCCTGTTCTTGTAGTTATAATCCATATAGCCTTTAGGATGAAATATAAAGTACTAGTGTAACTTGAAGGGCACTCATGAGTTAATTTCTTTACATCTTAAAGTCCTGTTCATGTGCTTCCATTCCAAATGTAAAGTACTACTTATAATAACTGGCATCTTCTCTGCCTTCTCAGGCTACAATGCTTTTGCATCATCTCATCCTCTGTGTCTAAAATTATATCTCAATATGCCAACATCTGTTTATCCCCTAATGTTCTACTTAATTAACACATTTTCCAAAAAGTCTTTCCTGCATAGGTGTGCAGAATCCCCTTTGTGAAGGTGAAGTACTTACCTGTATCCATTATTCTTTTAAAACTTGGTTTATTGTGGTTTTTAAGATTTTGCTTTAATTGTTTTGTTTTGTTTTAATCTCATCCCTATCTGACACTAAATTCTTTAAGGGCTTCTTCTGATTGTGGCAAGAGTAAGCAGTCAATTTGTTGAATAAATGAATTGACTACTAAGTAAATACATCTGGTTTTCCTAAAATTGGATTCTTCTATTTCTTGATTAAAATTTTAGCATATGAACTCAAACTAATTTGTTAATTATTCTGGAATTATAGAATCTTATTAAACTATATTTTCACATGCTATTTTCTCTACTGTCCAAAAAATTAATACTATACATATATATGCAGATATTTAATATATATTTGTTAACCTCCACATTAATTCTTTGCAAACTTTGAAACATTCCAAGAGGTTACTAGAGATGCTCCATCACATTTTGATTTGAGGACTCAGATCATGGGGAAAAAATATTGGAGGGATTTTTAATAAGAAAAAATAATTGTTTAATTAAATGAATTTAGTGGAGGATGGTAGATGGAAAGTCCATCACTGGCAAATTAGCTAAATGTTAGGCAATTTGAAGAGAAGCTTTTTCCCATCAGATAAACCATATTATTGTAGAATTTGAATTTCTTTCATCTCAGAGGGAAAAAATATTATAAGTGTTAAGAAATAAGTGATGTCTGTTTGTGAGGGAGTGTGTCTGTGTGGGAGAGCAGATTGATTTAGGTAAGTAATCAGAGCATTTATTTCCAAAGGAATTTCAAAAGCTTGTTTGTAAGACGCTTAGACTCTGCTATCAATAATATTGGTTCAAAAAAAGAGTCAGACTCTAAAATTTAGTCCTATTTAAGAAATGACCAGTTAAAGGTATATCTATCAAAATTAAAATAGCCTATAACAATCTATTATTTCAATTGTTGTTTTTGTTTTAGGTCCTCTTTAGAAACAAGACTTTTCCATTTTGAGCCACCAAATAATTTAGTCCTTTATGGGACTCTCCCTTCATAATGATCTTTTAAGAAAAGTTTCAAGAGCCTTACTTTAATGACACTCTTTTTTTGTCTCTGAAATCATCAGTGGAGGTTGGATGATAGCACTCAAAGGTCAGATAACTGAAATTGCTTTGGAATTAATTGGTTAGTGATTTTCTTTCTTTCTTTCTTTTCTGACACACAGTTTTAAAAAAAGTAGTTTACTGTTCACGTTTCTTAGAAAATGGCATTTACTACTAGTCAGAATTTGAAAGAAAATTATTAATTTGAATTATGAACCAAATAATATTTACATGCTCTGTCTTTGAAGGAAGTTCTTCCCTAAAATAGTATTTTCCTCTGTATTAGTATTTTACATTAGACAAATTTAATAATTCTTAACTCCTCACTTTCTTATTTTTATTCTTTAACTTTTTTCTGTTCCCCTTTATTTCAATTAGCAACAGAACAAAATATATGATCTATTTTAATGGTTTTTCTGATTACAGTGTAATGATTTTTTATTTTGACAAATAAGGAAAATAGGATACTAAGAAGGTATGTTATTGATGAATATTTCTTGTTTTCTTTCCAAGAAGTCTGGAAAGGTGTATATAGACAAAGAATCCAGCAAGAGATTTACATGGCAAATTCTGATTCAGATCACCTCATTTATGGTCTCATTTCTCTCTCTCTTGGATTGGTCATACCATTGGTAATCAATAAAGTGTTTCTTTCAGTTTGAAGGCCTTGAAATGTAGGCAAAGGCTCAGGAGTCAGATGTATCTGAGTTTGTAACATGACTGATCCACTTAATTGCTCTGTGACTTTTCACCTCTGACTTAATTTCTCTGAGCCTTAACAGTATCTAATAATTGCTGTGAGGATTAAATGATATAATTTAGGAAAGTACCTAATGAAAATCTGACATTAATATCAGCTCAATAATAATAGTAGTTCTTGCCATTCCTAGATATATGCAGTTTTCTTTAGATGTCATAAGTATTTTTGGTTACAGTGTGGCTCATTTTATGAACACGCACAATGTGTTTTTCTAAACATGACTGAATGGGAAATCTAAAGTTTTCTCAATCAGAATAACTGCTAACTTAAAGGTATTTCTTATTTGAATCGTATTTAGCCAACAAGCTCAATTTATTAAAAACAATGAAGAAGAATGGTGAAGCTTTCTCCACTGTTCAAGACAAGTCTGGCTTCAAGGAAATTCAAGTTCAGTATCTTCAGTTTGTGTCAGGTCATTGTCTAAACCACTGGCAAAACAACCACTACACTAACAAACAAAACAAATGTACAGTAATAATAACAGCAATGATTGAAATCAAGGCACCGATGTAAGAACATATGGTAATTGATTCAGCAAGCACTCTAAAGTGATCATTATTATTACTGATAAGACTGAATATATCTGAGTATTTTTCTTAGTTTTTCAACATACATTGAATAGTTGCTCTACATATATCATTTGTACTTGACCCATAGAGCTGGGCTTGTTGTTTTTAATATTTAATCGGAACTGGTTGAGCAGGCAAAGGAGCAGCAGTCCTAAGCAGAAGATGGATATCGACATTGTAAACCTCTATACCATATAAATGGCTGGCTGGCCCAGAAACACAATGCAATTTGTTTTTTCATGAGACGTGTAGTTAATTAATTACTTCCATGTTAAGTTTGCACAGTAGTGGAGAGAATAATTATTTCTTTCAGTGTTTGCCCAATGAAAAATAACCCAGAAAGATAAGCTATAAAATAGGAGTTAAGACTATTCATAGACTAAGACTATTCATAAGACTAAGATTCATAGAACTAATGTTATTTAGAAGTTCTTTTTTTAATTGTAAAAACAGTATATATTTTTATTATTTTTTGTTATTTTTATTTTTATTTATTTATTTTTTTTAAATGTTTATTTATTTTTGAGAGAGACAGAGACAGAATGCGAGTGGGTTAGGGGCAGAGAGCGAGGGAGACACAGAATCCAAAGCAGGCTCCAGGCTCTGAGCTGTCAGCACAGAGCCCGACGTGGGGCTCGAACTCACAAGCTGTGAGATCATGACCTGAGCCGAAGTCGGACACTCTACCAACTGAGCCATGCAGGCACCCCTATTTTTATTTTTTTTAACAGTATATATTTTTAAACAAAATTTTATTTAGAAGCACCTTCTTTCTCCCACTCCCAACCCCATTAGAAAAGCAGATAAAAAAGATTTGCCTAACTGAGCATGAGAAAGGCACTAGACCACTGTTGGTTTTATTCTCTCCTTTCACACGCCAAAATAACTTGAAGGGAACTTTGTGGTTTGAAGAAAAACCTGGTTAAAACATACTGGAATAAACTTTTCTATATTTAGAGATGCAATGGTTTAGGCCAGAAGAGTAAAAGTGACTTGTTCTAGTTTATGCAAGTATTTATTTATTTATTCAAAAGATAGATTCTAACCACCTACCTAGAGCTGTTAATGTGGTGGTGTCC
This sequence comes from Prionailurus viverrinus, assembly GCF_022837055.1. Lineage (NCBI taxonomy): Eukaryota > Metazoa > Chordata > Mammalia > Carnivora > Felidae > Prionailurus > Prionailurus viverrinus. Next base: position 48,677,739 of record NC_062567.1, on the reverse strand, counting down.
AAAACATGGCAGTACAGAAGTGACCAAGACACTGTGGTGACCATGATGACCAAAATTCTTGGCCATGTAGTTTACATTATAGTGAGGAAAGAACGGATGCCAAACAAATACAAAAATGAATAAGCAACATAATTTTAAGACGTCATATAGACAACCAGAATGCGACCTATAGGTAGCTAAGTGAAGCCAGTAAAAGAGCATCTGTAGACACAAATCCAGGGTATAAAAATACAATTAAAATATCTACAGATGTTTCATTCCTAAGATGTGGATGCATTTTAAAAGAAAGATACTTAAAGCAAAAGCAAGAATTAAAAGAATTAAAAGAATTAAAAATGTATAATTGTCACCACTTTTTAAACTAAATTAATGACTGCTTAATCTATTTCTTCTTTTCATGTTTTTGCATATTTGAGTATATTTTTGGAATTAAGGAATGCTGAGTGTCCTTTCAAATTTGAAAATAAAGATAAGTTTAATTAGTTTCTGTTTGGAATAAGTTAGTGAGGAAGTCCAGTTCAGTTTAAAATAATAGAATCACATTTCTCATAGCTTTCTAAGGGTAAGCCACTTTGATTTTTTTGATGCAGTTTTGATTTTGGTATAAATACATCATCTTGTGGTTTCATAGATATTTTGTGAATAATTAACACCCAAATATTCGTAAATATTAGTTACTGACCATGGGTAATATATTTTTTGGCCCTGTGAGAAAACCATTAATTGAAGCGAAGGAATCCCTAGCTTCAGAGGCACATACAATTTCATTGGGGAAGTAAGGTATACTTAACTACACGCGGTCTGAACATTATGAGAATCAAATAATGGCATACAAATTTTTGTTACAGAAAATTAATTAGGAATAAATTGCTGTTCAGAATGATTACAGAAAAGTCAGATATAAATTAACTCCTAAGAAATAACTAAAACATGGATGGGTATGAGTTGCAAAAGAAGTAAGTGATAGGGAGAATCCAAAAATGAGACTTTCAGAAGGAAAGGCTCTGTGATAGGAATAAACAAGGATTATTCAGGCAATAATGACCTGAAATCTGACTAGAGCAGAGAGTTTATGGCAGAGACTAATGGAAAAAGAGTTGTAAAGACAGATTTGGTGATAGATTATGAAAGACCTTAAATATTTAGCTAACAAGATGGGATCTGTTCTATAGCTAGAATTAGGGAGAGTAATGCAGGCATTCCGGATTTTTGAGTAGGGAAGAGGTGCTAAATTTATATAAGATGAGATTGGTCAAATCCTGAGCACTCATTTTGCAAATGAGCAGAATAAGTTCCATAGAGAGTAATTATCTTGCCTGAGGTCAGGCAACAGGTTCTTCGGTAACAGTCACTTGGTTTCCAGTGCATATTTATAGCTTCTCAAGATGAGGACAAGTTTTTGTTTATTCCTTTTCACACAATTGCATTGTTGAAAGTGGCTATTGTACATGAGAGGACAGACAAACAATTTAGACTAAATCTGGTAAAATGCTTGAGGCCTCATAAAAGTCCAAACCAGGGTCTCCTGACTTCTTAAAAACAATTCTCTCTTTTGATAAATAAAACTAATCTCATGTCCTTCTTTAGTACTCTCCAGAAACTTTGAAATCAATTAAACTATTTTGATGATAAACAATCAAATATTATAATGCCGAATTTGATTTTTCAAACTACACATACACCTATTGATGTGAGCTATGTCTCTCTCTCCTCACTCCTGACAATGAGAACCACTAACCCAAACCATTACCTGAAATTGTAGCAGGAAGGAAGGAGGAGTTGAAAGAGATTCTTTGAAGAAAGAATCTCTGGGATTTACAGAACTTGGAGACTGGATATGAAGCTGAGAGAAGGGGTGGTAAGGGTGTCTCCAAGGCTTAAGTTGCCAGAGTGTTCATTCAAGGAATGTCAACAGGTCAGATAGTTTTGAGAAAAGCCATATAAACATCAACAAATTGTTCTGAAGCACAGGAGTTTTCAGAGCCTTAAACATCTTGAAGTGCACTGTGACTTTCCATGACGGGAAAAACACATCTAGCCCTTTGAAAGTTTACTTTGACCACTGAGCCCTAACTGCATGAGACAGTGGCTCCTGAAAGACATTTTTGAGATATGTACCTCTAAGTTATCAGAAGGTCTCTCAGATAGATGATAGCTCTATCATCAAGTGGCAGAGACCCTGGAGCCAGTGTTTTCCTACCTTGACCTTTTGCCCTGATTTTAATGCTTCTACCAACCAGGAACTTTGCCAAATACCCTGGGCTTGACTAATTCCCAGCCCATGTTTGTCTGGATTATGACCTTACCTGCCCCGATGCCAGCCACCTATCTTTACTCATGCTTATTTTATAATTAATAATCTCCCAATTTAGGGGCATCTGGGTGGCTCAGTTGGTTAAGCATCTGACTCTTAGTTTTGGCTCAGGTCATGATCTCAGGGTTCATGAGATCAAACCCTGTGTTGGGCTCTGTGCTGACAGTGAGGATCCTGCTTGGGATTCTCTCTCTACTTCTCTCTCTACCCCTCCCCCACTTGCACATGTGGTATCTCTCTCTCTCTTTTTCTCTCTCTCTCTCTCTCAAAATAAATAAACTTTAAAAAATCTCCCAATTTATAATGCTATCATAAGCAATAATTTTCCAAACATTTTTACCCTATTATGCCTAAATTGGAAGTCCTCTTCCCACTGGTCAGAAACAGAAAGATGAGTAAAGATGTGATAAAGAAAGAAAGCATGTTGGGCTTTAACCCTCAGGACCACTTTAGACACGGCTCTGAATCTTCTAACAAGGTTGGTAGTGCCAAGTCTCATGAAAAGCCTAAATGGAAAACATAAAAAAAGAGTCGCAGGTAGCTGATCTTTGTTTTTCCTCACTTAAGAAAAAAATTAAGCACATAGAGAAGATAGCTAGGAGGTAAGAAGTGCTGCTGTCTAATACTACAACTACCCATTTATCAAATAAGCTTTTTAAAAAAAGAAGCTCTTTAAGTGAATTAAGCATGCATGCATCTTTTTTTTTTTAATGTTTATTTTTGAGAGAGAGAGAGAGAGAGCAACAAGGGGAAGGCCAGAGAGAAAGGAAGACACAGAATCCAAAGCAGGGTCCAGGCTCTGAGCTGTCACCACAGACCCCTATGCAGGGCTCAAAGAGATCATGAACTGAGTCAAAGTCAGATGCTTTTAACCGACTGAACCATTCAAGTGCCCCCATGCATGCATATTTTAAAGAGAAAAATAAAAGGAAAGATCACAAGATAATATAAGAAACTAAATGTGGAGAGCAGGGAGTGATGGAGAGAAAGAGAATAAGAAGGAGAAATTTGGGAAAGATGGGTTATCAGAAAATGTTTAAAGGGGCTAAAGTTTTAAATATGAGACGAGTATCCATAGGATAAAAGTCAGAGTAATACATTTAACAGCTAGTTTAAGTAAACTTTACCTATAATCCGAAACAATTAAAAGCCCATTATAATTTGAGCATATCATGTCTTTGAAAAGGTCATAGTTGAAGTAAGCAATGTATTGCCATTAATTTCCAAGTTTATGAAAGTATTTCTAAGAAAACATTTCCCTCTCCACTTCACAGGAGTTACTCTTTTATTTCCCATAAGAAATGATCATTTCAATTTTATGCAGAGTCAAAAGCTTCATTGCACTAACATCAAAGAAGTTATAAACTACTTTGCAGGTAAGAGCCTTCTTATCAGAAATGGGCCTCTCAGGCAGCTCCAAATTAGGGGCAATAGTTTAGGGAGTGAAAGGGCCTGAGGAGCTGCTAGTCCCATTTATGTAGAAAGCATATCTAACACTGACTTGGAAAAAAATGTCTGGAAATACAATACAGAGGCTTTATCTGAATAGTTGATTGAAATAACCTGTGTACAGGATCAAAGACTATATTCAGCAGCTTCTACAGATCCTTTTGCTACATAGGGATTACAAGGCTTATGATGATATAATTTCAGAGAAGTAAAACCATGTTGAGTTTTTTTCTTCTCCCTAAAATACATTTCCGTTTTTGGTTTATCTTGTGCATTATTCACCTTTGACCAATGAAATTAAGCCGCTCTGTTTCACATCAATACATTGACTCATTTTCTGGTCGTTGAGCACATGCTTTTTTGTTGTTGTTGTTGTTCACAGGGTGAGATTAAAATACTTTAAAAAAAGTAATCCACGGCAGCACTTACATTCATTTTTTTTTATTAAACTCAATCCTGGAAAAAACAATTCTGAATCATAAATGGTCAGAAATTTTTTTTTTAAATCAAAGCATGTAACTGCTCAAAGATTATAAGATACAACAATTAATCATGATGCATTATTTATAGACAATAAAGGGAGATGTCACAATTACTATTTGTTCCCCAGAGTATCATGACCTCAAACTGAACTTAAGGAAATTGTGTAAGATCAATTGAAGAATAAAACACAAAGACGTCCAAGAATTTCCTTTGAAGCGTTTAAAGAATAGGCCCATGAATTCAAAGATGAGTCATTCCTGAAAGCAAGAAGGAAGAATAGTTGGCAGTTGTGAGGTAGTGAGTAGAGCCTGGCGGAAAGATTTGTAAGAAAAGGAGCAGTGATCCTTGTAAGAGGGTGACAGACTGAACATTTGATCATGGAAAGTAAGGAGACTGTTCTGCCGATTCCCAGGGAAGGACCTTATTTATCAAAAGTGAAATATTTATCAGGATTCTTGTCAGGCAGGTAACTCTTATCTTACACTGGTTCCTGATTCAGGTCTACTTTGCTTGACATAGTTGACAAGTTTCTGAAAAATTAACTGTAAATGAAATTTTATTTAAAAAAAAAACAATATTTTAAAGGCTCTGTCTGGGGAAAGCATTCAAGAATCAGTAAAGAAGCCAATCAAGGATAATATTTTCAAACGAGAAATATTACTCCCTCATTGCCTTGCTTCTTGGTTTTGGAAGTCAGCATTCTGTGTGTTGCATTTCCTACCAGAATAAATATACAACTATACCCAGAATGATTCTAAGAATAGGAGGAGTAAAATCAATTCTCTGAAGCAGTGTCTATGTATTTAAAAGCTGTTTTCCAGCTTATAACTTGTTTGAATTGGTGAATTTGTAATCAATGAACTGGACAGTTCAGTTAACTATATCAAGCCATTTGTACATGGCTTCCTACCCTACGGCATTTCAAAAATAGTACACTATGAATGACAAAAGTAAGGTCATTCAGGACTTGTTCTTCTAAATATGGTAAGCTCCAAAAGTGAGCTCAGTAAAAATAACAAGGAAAGGTGAAAATGAAGGCTCCTACAGATTGTGTGTGTGTTTTTAAGAACTGTGATCTTGTATTATCCTATTAGTTCTATTAAATTAGGAACACACAAAGTAAAAAAAAAAAGGTTATTAATTCTATCTGTGTCAAATGTTAATACTTTATTCATGTATGATTGAATTAAGTTTGCAGCAGATGAAGGTTAGGGAAGGGTAATGGCGATTATCTGACCCCAGAGTCATCTAAACAGAGCTTTCTCCTTTCTATGCTAAAGTAAAGTGGTTTGCTATTGACTTTTTCCCATGTGCTAGTTCTTGAAACATTCAAGCTTCTCTAAATAAATTCATCTACCCATCTGGTTATCATGCTATTCAACAAATGCTTAAATCTTCATGAAGGCACTTACTTTTTTACATTCTTTAAAATAGTCTTATTATTTAACTGAATATACTTATTATAAGTGTTACAAGCTTGGATATTTGTAAAACATCTATATAGATAAAATACAATAATGTATTTTACATACTGTTGTGTGGTATATAAGAATTTATTTTTTAAAGGATTCTATGAATTAAAAAAGTTTGAAAACAATATTAGTATCAACCCTTAAGATGTTTGGGGGTGAAAGCAGAACTCTGAATATTTCAAGATGAAATGTGACAATGGTTAAGGACATTATTCCAATTTTTATTGATTTTGCTTTTTTTTTTAGTTCATTAAGCTTGCTATTTCTTCTATTGTTGATGGGAATTTTGCATGGTTTCATGTTCACATAAAGAATGTATATCAACAAAGTCCATTGTTTCTACATTTAATGCATATCCTGAATTTGATTGCTTTATGCCAGTTTCATTACTATTACCATTACTATTCAAATTTGGACTGTATGAACTGTTCGGCCTATTTTCATAGTTATATCCCCCACTTGCACAAAGACACATACAAAATCTATTCACCACACAACAGCTGTGAGGCTTTTAAATTGTGAATCAGTTCATATCCTTCCCTGTTCAAAATCCATCAAAAATTTTCTGTTTCTTTCATAATAAAATCCAAAGTTCTTACTATGGCTTATGACAATCTGATCTCTACTTACCACCATGGCCTTACTTCCAAACCCATGGCTCACTCTAGTTCATCACCTGGACTTTTCTGGTGTACCACATTACCCAGCCCTCCATCCTAAAGGGTTTTTCCAGGCATTCAAATGGATCCCTCCTGTCCCTCACTTCATTCAGATATTTGCAGAATATCTTACTATCCCTACCAGCAGCATCCTGAACACTGCTCTATTTGTCTTAATAATGCTTGTCACCACTTGACATTACACATTTGTTTGTACATTTTCTTTTTTCCTTCTAGAATATAAGACCCTAAGAGCACAAACTTTGTTTTGTTCACTGATGCAACCCGGCAACTAGGAAGTACTCAGTAAAGATTAGATAAAATGACTAGATAAGTAAAGGAATGTGCATGCCCTTTCTCTTATCCTGCTGCTGTAGACTAACACCAAAGTAAGCCATATAAATAGTGATTACTATTTTACATCACTGAATTCTGTAATATCTTCACAACTCTGACACGGTGATTGTTTTTTGAGATGTTTACCCAAGGTTAAAGCAATTAAAAATCAAAATTTTAGAAAAATTGATCCATTTAAGATAGTTTTCAGGCTAATTCTATGATAATTTAAAAACTGTATAATTCTATTTTTTAAAAATTTTTTTAACATTTTTTATTTTTGAGACAGAGAGAGACAGCATGAACAGGGGAGGGTCAGAGAGAGAGGGAGACACAGAATCTGAAACAGGCTCCAAGCTCTGAGCTGTCAGCACAGAGCCCGGTGTGGGGCTCGAACCCACGGACCGCGAGATCATGACCTGAGGCGAAGTCGGACACCTAACCGACTGAGCCACCCAGGCGCCCCAAAATTGTATAATTCTAAAGAGATGATCCATAATAAGTTCCCATGTAGTCACAGTATTTATCATACTTTATCCTGTTTCAGGTGAACCTTAATTTCTTTGGGTCTATTATACTAAAGAGACATATAGTAATTAGGAGTGTCTGGAATTACACTACTCAAATCCCAGGTTCAGTACTTATTAGCTAAATAACTTTGGGCAAGTTACTTAATAATTTAAGTCTCATTTTCCTTATCTGGAAGATAAGGATATTAATATAGTCTATTCTACAATAACACATGTTTCTTTAATGTGAATTAGCTCATGTCAGATTATCATGGGGAATGATGTTAGCATAATGCAGAAATCACACTGGTTCATAAGCAATTTTTTCCAGCATACTAATGTTATATGTCACTGAGAAGCAGCAGCTGAATGCAAAGTACAGGAAAGAGTTGAACACAATAAACCATGGAGGAATAACAGTAGTTTTATCTAAGTCCTCTTGGTTTGAAGTAGCCACAAGCTCTCTCATGAAAGATTCTAATACAAGCAAGGGTCCATCTCCATCTAGGTACCTTTATCTTATACTCTTTAAATTAAAATCTTATATTTATTTTATTACTTCTTTATTAGAAATGTAACATCTTTACAAATTATTATGGCATTTATTACTGAGATTGTTATTATTTTGGCTAGTGCTCTAATAATAATGCTGATAGAAATTTTGAATAGTCTGGTCCAAGACTTTCCCCCCATAATTCCTACTCCTTTAGTAAATGATTCTATAGAATGTGAATTTTCTTTAGGAAAGCATACAGTTTTGGTAAGGATTACATGAGCTAATCCATGTGAAACACATTAGAGTGCCCTCCACCTAATAAATATTCAAACCACAATGCTTATCCCATGCTCTTAGTGTGTCTCTGTGTACATATGTAATTTTTTTGAGATATTACTAAAATTAAGGCACCGTGTTAAACACTGGAGATACATAGTAAATGATGAATCGGGATAGGCATATTGCTTCTTACAACAGTTTTGAAAATATATTTTAAATTGACTGTTAACTTCTGTTTCCAGTGGTATAACAGTTTAAATGTTCTAACCAAGTTTCCTGCAGAAAAAAAATATCAAATGCTGGATTACAATTTAAAATATTTATTTTTAAATGCATGAAATGCACTGAATGAGACAGGTGGAAAGAAAAGATTACTCAGATATCAAAGAAATTAAGAGAAGGCAGAAATGCAGAGAGGTAAACAAGACTCCGAAACCAAATTCTGGCTCACATTTGTCAACTCAAGCAACCTGGAGTTTTGTTTTTCCCATGGGGGATAAGAAACAAGTATTGTGCCCTAAGAACAGGACATTTAATAAGAAATCTGCACGAAATCTTGGAGCCCAAAGGGATAGGCCTTTAGTGTAGGAGTGAACTAAAATCAGATAGACAACTTTTGGAGCACAAGGAAAATTAACTTCCTGAAACTTCGGTGCTGAGTGGAGAATTCTTCTGACTCTACCTGGGTTTATATCTTATACACATAGTACCCCAGTGCTCAAAAAAATCCTTAAGCAAATAACTTAGTTAACATAATTCTGAATTGAGAGAGTTATCAACCACCTGGTAGAAGCAAAAGCAAATCCTCTTGAAGGAATCTACCTTCTACTGAAGCAGTCCTCATACCAATGGATGAGAATGCTCACAGATATGTTTCCAGAAAATATGAGCTCTTAAATACCCAAATTTACATAAAGAAACAGGGAACCACGAATCATAATTGGCAGCAATAAAAGATGAAGGAATCAGGCCCATATAGATTTCATCTGTTAGAATTATCAAACATGCAACAAAAATATTTATATTTCACATGTGTAAAGAATTCAAAGAAAGAATAAAAAGGATGAACAGGAGAGAGACAGTACAGTAAGATAAATAATTTTTATCGGAAATAAAAATGTGATTAATATAAATTAAAAACGTTCTCTCTTTCTACACACACACACTGCAAAATGTTAGAAATGGCTGAAGAGAGAATTAATGAACAGGAAGACAGATTTGAAAAAATTGTCCAAAAAAAATTGTTTTTATCAGGGAGATAAAAAAAAATAAAAAAAAACATAGAAAAGCAATACAAAAGACAAATAAAATAGAATGTTATAAACACTTAATTGGGTTTCAGGAAGAAAGTAGAGAAATAATGGCGGAAAGTCAATATTTGAAGAAATAAAAGCTGAGAAATCTCCAGAACTGATGAAAAACATTAATCCTTAAAGTCAGAAGGCCAAAGTTCTGAGCAAGATAAATAAAAACAAGTTAACGTCTACACACATCATAGTAAATCTAACGATAAAGAAAAGTATTTAAAAATGGTCAGAAAGAAAAACAAATATTGACAAAGAAACAACTAAGATGATGAATGATTTCTCAATAACCACAGTCAAAGTCAGAAGGTAGTAGAATGTATTCAAACCTGCTGAGAGAAAACAATTGTCAACCTAGAGCTATATGAACATACAGCAATATCTTTAAAAAAATGAAGGTGAACTAAAGTTATTTTAGAAGATAAAAGTGGCCAGAGTTTGCACCCACCCATCTCCACAAAGAATGCCCTTTAGATAGAAAAAAAAAAAAAAAAGATTCCAGATGAAAAGTCTAAGATGCAAGAAGGAACAATGAACAAGGAAAATGAAAATATACATAAATGTTCAGTAAACATACAAATAGTAACAATATATTATAGAGGTATATAAAACAAAATAGAGCTATAATACATAACAGCAATAGTATTCAGGCAAGTTATTCAGAGATAAAGTGTGCTAAGGTCACTAAGATATAAATTTTCACAGAATCAAACTGCAGTTCCAATAGGTCAGGGTTTTTGTGTGTCTTACTGAGATATTCTAGGAGGTGTATCCATGCTCTGAATGGATGAAAAAATGAATAAAGTTCCTTATTTTTCAATTTTATATTCTGATAAGTATAGATGTTGTAATTTCTAGTGCAGTTATTACAAGATTAGACAGAGCTTAAAAATGTCAGACTAGTAAAGGAGAGATAATGGAATAAATAAATCATTCAAAAGAAAGTAAAAATAAGAGAAAGAAACAAGATAAAATTACCTAAAAACACAAAATCATAAAAATAAATCTAAATGTATCAATATTTACAATAAATATTCCTGGCATCCACAGTAGAATATAAATAAGTTGTGATACACTTATACAAGAGTACTACAAAGCAGTGAAATTTAATAAACTAGAATTACAAACACATAAATTTCAAGATCATAATATTGTACCAAAAAAGTAATTTGTAGAAGGCATACACCATGATTTAATTTACAGAGTGTTAAAAACTCATAAAATGAAATGATATATTTTTGTAACAGTACAAAGGTGAGTGATAAAATCACAGAGAAGCGTAAGTGAACTTGAATAATAAACTTAAAAGTCATTCAAGTCATTCTTTCTTCTGATAAAGAAGATTAAATGTATGTGATTTGGATAGGTTACACAGAGGTGTCAAAATTCATATTTTGATGTATCCTACTTGATGATGCATGTGTGGGTGTCTGTTGTATTGCCATTTATAATTTAGACCTGTTTTATATTTCCTTTTCTTACCTAGTTAATAAAAACAATTAAAAATCAAATCTATACAAAATATTTGTGGGACACCAAAGAATACTGATGCGCTCTAGGTGTCTGAGGACAACTCTCTCTCTCTTTTTAAATGTAACACTATGTAAGGGCATATGGGGCCACCTTTACACTTAAGAGGTAGCCAATTTTCAAGTTTTACGACCTAATTTAGTCACTAATGCCAGACAATTCATTTCATCATTCAATAGTTTATGATTCGGTAATGTAAATAATTCTCAGGAAGGTAATAATGGAATCAAGTATACGGTGAAGTGTGAACGTCTGAGATCAGAGCTTTGGCTGACCTTGTATAAAGAAGAGGGGAAGCACTGAAAACCTGCAAGTGGGAAGGGAGGAAGTGAGATGAAAAGTAATGGGCAGAGTGGAGAAGTAAAGAGCTTTTATGATCTCTGTAGATGTGTCTATTGCCAGCTCTGAGGCCATCAATACACTTATTTAGTGCTAACACAAAGGGATTTAGGGTAGAAGGACACTGGATCTCTGAGTTTCAGTTTCCTCACTTGTAAAATGAGAGAAAGGTAATGGAGACATATAAGGTCTCTTCCATTTTCACACTCTATGTTTCTGTGATCACAAACACAAACACCATCTTAATTGCCATATTCTACTAATATAGAATAAAAACTACTAAACTACCCGTGCTCATTAAATTCCATTGAAATTATGAACACCTGCATCAGAAACACAATCAACACATAATCACCTGTGCAGTCCACTGGTGGTTAATTAGGGAGCATTCTTCCCTTTGTGTAAACATTTAGCAGGAATCTTCCATGTCGCCTATGCCAAGTTTATTTGTGACAGGAGAAACTTGATTTGAGGCATTAAAGAGGAAAGGTGGAGAGGTGGCTAACAGTTTCTATTTGCAGAATTTTATTCAACTGCTGAGCTATCATTGTCGAGGGGAGATAATGTTTTGATCTCTTGCTGCCTTTATATTTAATTTCCCTTCAACATGTTATTAAAAGTTGGTGTGCTTTACCGTAAGTATGCTTGAAAATCACATGGTGAAAGAAACTCTTCTGTATGCTACAAAGTTTTGGTGTGTGAGATATACCATGTCAATGAATAGCCCAAGCAAATCTTATGACTGAAAGAATGACAGAAATCAGATCACAGCCATGTTGATGAGAGTGATTATTAACAATAATTAAACTGAGTCAAAATCAAATATATCCTTATCAATTCCTTAATTTTCCTATGCTTTACAGAAAAACTGTATCTTTAAACACAGTGATAAAAACTGTGGTATTCTTTATTTTTTTAATGTTTATTTATTTATTTATTTATTTTATTTTTTTTTCAACGTTTATTTATTTTTGGGACAGAGAGAGACAGAGCATGAACGGGGGAGGGGCAGAGAGAGAGGCAGACACAGAATCCGAAACAGGCTCCAGGCTCTGAGCCATCAGCCCAGAGCCCGACGCGGGGCTCGAACTCACGGACCGCGAGATCGTGACCTGGCTGAAGTCAGACGCTTAACCGACTGCGCCACCCAGGCGCCCCAATGTTTATTTATTTTTGAGAGAAAGACAGAGTGTGAGTGGGGGACGGGCAGAGAGAGAGAGAGAGACAGAATCTGAAACAAGTTCAGGCTCTGAGCTGTCAGCACAGAGCCTGGCGCAGGGTTCGAACTTGGGAACGGTGAGCTCATGACCTAGGCTGAAGTCAGATGTTTAACCGACTGAGCCACCCAGAAGCCCTAAGGCTGTGGTATTCTTATGTAAGCACCAATAATATGCTAAATGAACACTACATTTCATAAATGACAGCATTAAAATAAAGCTTTTCCAAACCATTGAAAACACTGGATAATTTAGTTTTATTAGTAATACAGAGACTAGATTATATTGTTGGTAAGCAAGTTGGTCTTTAGAAAGCAGCCAATATTATGTGTTGAAATAAGGCCAATTTAATCAGTGAGAAGAAATTCCTGAGCTAGAAATCCAACTTGCAAAAAAACTTGACATTGCTTGGAATAAACCTAGAGGGTCCACATTTAAAACTTGTTCTCTTGTAAAGTTGGCCCTAAAGTTTTGGATTTTCTCACAGGTTAAAAATATGTCTCATTCAGCTTTCTCATTGGCATTGGTTCAGATTTCAGAATCATCAACACCTTTTGGCTTATCCCCTGTCAGTGATCTACAAAAATAGGCCTGAATCAAGGTAGTCAAGATAATGAAAACATGAGGAAGTGAGAGGGACAAGGACTACTTACTTGATCTCACTATAGTTTATTCTGATATCAGCCACAATATGCATGCAATATCCATATAAGGGAATATCACATTGTGTGTGTGTGTGTGTGTGTGTGTGTGTGTGTGGTGTTCCAAGTGCATTATCTATCTTTAGCAAAAGGACTATTTTAAGTAGTATCTGAGTGTCCAATATTCTGTGGACCATTTGTAAAGTTTAATATTAGAATTAAATCTCTTTAACCTTTTTAAAGAATTAGTTAACGATGTTGTAGATTAAGGTAAAGGCTACGCTGGGAAGAAATGAAAGTAACTTATTGTGGTAACCCAAGTAATATACCCCTTCCCCCCAGTATGTCTGTGCCCTAATCCCCAAAACCTATCAATATATTACCTTATGTGGTAAGGGACTTACAGATATGATTAAGTAAGAATTTTGAGGTGGAGAGTGTCCTGGACTATCTGGATGGGCCCAATGTAATACATTTGCCTTATAAGAGGGAGGCTGGAGGCTCTGAGTGAAGAGAAGTGATGGAGACAGAAAGCAGAGCAATTCCACTGGTGGAAGAGGACTCTGAGCCAAGGAATGAATGTGGGCAGCCTCTAGAAACTGAAAACAAAACAGCAAATTCGATTCTCTCCTAGAGCCTCCAGAAAGAATGCAGCTCTGCTAATACCTTGATTTTAGCTCCTTAAGATCCATTTTCTGACTTTTGATGTCCAGAACTAAGTTGGTGGTAATTTGTTACAGCAGCACTAGTAAACTAATACATTTGCTGTTGGGCCTTTACTGAGAAATGGAATTCTTTGCAATGCAAATTATATAATAACCCTCTTAAAATAAATATACCATTAAATTAAGAAATACTAGGGGCACCTGGGTGGCTCAGTCAGTTGAGTGTCTGACTTTGGCTCGGGTTATGATCTCACAGTTCATGAGTTTGAACCCTGTGTCAGGCTCTGTGCTGACACCTCACAGCCTGGAGCCTTCTTTGGATTCTGTGTCTCCTCCCTCTATCCCTCTCTCACTCAGGCTCTGTCTCTCTCTCTTAAAAATAAATAAATGTTAAAAAATTAAAAAAAATACTAAAGAAAGATAACAAAACCATGTCCAATCTCATTTGTAATTCAATGAACTTAACAGTTAGACATTATTATCAAATCCAGTTAGAGTGCAAGTGAGGGTGAGAGTACAGGAAACAGCCACTCTTACGCATGCCAGTGAGGGTGTAAATCCCTACAACCTTAAGAAAGAGCAATGTAGATCAAAAGAAGCATACATTTACATTCTCCATTCCAGCAATCCCACTCTTAGAAAATAGTCCAAAGAAATAACAAAGGACCTATGTAAGTATTTAATCACAAGGAAGTTCATCTCAATATGAAGGTAATAAAAAAATGTTGAAAACAATCTGAATATCCAATAAGGGGTTAGTTAATCACATAATAATAAATCATGATATTATAATAAGTAATCACATTAATTAACAATAGAATATTGGTCAGTTGTGAAAGCGATACTATGAAAGTGCATTACTTTTTGGAAAGACGCTCAAGGTAAAATTCTTTTTTATAAAGCTATGTATAACACAGTATCTACAATATAATACATTTTTGTATTATATACAATACATATTATATGTCTATAATATACACAGATTATACACATGCCTACACATACACACACAATTTAGAAGAAACTTGTCATCAGAGTTTACTATGAATATATCACAACTGAACTACAGGATCTGTTCTAAGCATTTACATACATTAACTCATTTGATCTTCACATTAAACCTACAGAGTATTATTATTCCTCTCTATTCTAAATCTGAGGAAATTCAGGCCCCTAAGTTGAATTTTTCTTTTATCTTTTTTCTTAAGAAATTATTTGTTTAAGCTTATTTATTTTGAGAGAGACAGAGTGAGTGGGGGAGGGGCAGAGAGAGAGAGAGACGGGGGGAAAGAGAGAGAGAGAGAGATTGAGAATCCCAAGCAGGCTCCACACTGAGCACAGAGCAGAGTCCAATGCAGGGCTCAAGCTCACGAAGCCACGAGATCATGACTTGAGCAAAACCAAGAGTCCAACGCTTAACTGACAGAGCCACCCAGGCACCCCCAAAGTTGAATTTTTTCAAAGTGACCTAAATAATGAGTGAGAGATCTGAAATTCTACCCTGGCAATTAATGTGCAGGGCCTGTGTGCCTAACCACTAGACGACACTGCTAAACTTGAATGCTAGGATCAGTGAAATTTTTAAAAAAGTGGTGGGTTGTTTTTTTTTTTGTTTTTTTTTTTGCTGATTTGTATTTTCTAATTTTGATATAAAACAACAAATAATAGCTAAAACTGAGATATCTTGAGTGGTTTAATTGTTCTAGGCATTATGCTAAGTGCTTTATAAGCATGATCTCAGTACTAATTACCATCTTATGAGGCAATATTTTTAATCATACTGTTTTGAATATTAAGCAACTAAGTCTAAGAGAAATGAAGAAACATTTTACAATCACACAACTACTCAGTATCAGATTCAAATTCACATTTACCTGAATCTAGGGCCACTATTCTTAACCACTATGCCATGCTGCCCAAAGAAACAGGCCACTGAACAAAAATTCATTAAAAGGAAAGAAACTGTCCCTTTGCAGCCTGAGGTTCAGAGAGCTTCAGGATAGCATTTGATGTAGCATAATAGTAGTGGTTCTTTATACACCATAGACTTAGTTATATTGAGTATATTTTATGAAACAGTTCAATGTAGACACAGGTTAAGCACTCAACAGACTAGATATGAACCTCACTACAACTAATGTCTTTCCAATATAAATCCACATAGGAAAATTAGAATTTAATGTTTCCTAATAGGAAAACACAAACTATATAATATAAAGAAGTAAAGCAGTCTACATATTCACAGGGATCAGTATCTAGACAGTAGAAGTGAATCTTTCATCCTCTACTGTGAACATATCCTTGAGGATTTTGTTGTAGTGAAAGAAAGTTTTCAACCAAAATAACTGCTTCCTAACATAGGCAACACTGTTAATTTGTTCCTCATATAGGCTAGTTTCTTTTCCTTTTTCTAAATGCCTTAGAATTAGGTGAGTAGCTAAAACGATTCATACTAGACTGACGTGCCAAACATCTGCTTTTTTATATACAATTATTTATGGAGCTCTCTATTATAATATTGAGGGATTATTTGAGGAACAGTTACACATTTTTTAAAAATGGCTGAGAGTTTCCAGGTTATAAACTTCTTAAAACTCTCTTTCCCCAAGAAGTTTTCTTCTCAGATTTTAATGAGGATGACAGCTGATAGGCTACAAAATCAATGGCTTAAAACAATAGCCACTTATTAGCTCATAGTTCTGTAGGTTAGCGGCCCAAGCATAGCATGGTTGGGTAGTCTGCTCAGGCTAAGCAGATTTTAAGGCTAAAATCAAGGTATTAGCCAGACTGGGTATTCATCTGGAGGCTCTGGGGAAAAATTCACTTCTGAACTCATTCAGATTGTTGGCAAAATTCAGTTCCTTATAGTTGTAGGAATGAGGTCTATGTTTCCTTGCTAGCTACTGGCCAAGAGACCCCCTTAGCAACTAGAGTTCATTATCATTTCTTACTACATGACTGCTTCCATCTTTAAAGTCAGCACAGAGTATCTTCTTGCATTGATTCCCTCTCACACTTTGAACTGTTTTAGTGACTTCTTGCTCTTCTGCTAGCTGCAGGCAAGTCTCTGCTTACATTGGCTCAGCTGACTAGTCAGGGCTGCTCGGGATAATCTCCCTTTTGCTATATAATGTAACATACTGTAGCATTGCGGTAATGATGGCTCATTATATTCACAAGTTCTTTCCACTGAAGGGCGGGAGATCTCACAAGGATGAGGATCGCTGGGGCCATCTTAGAATTCAGTGACTGAGCACTTCTGTCACTGATCTACTTGAAAGATTAATTTAACATTTACGTAACATATCTAATGAACATCTACAGGCGCCAGGTACAGTGCTAGGAATTTGATGTAACATGATTAATCACACAACCCACTTCTTCTTTTTTATTTACTCCATGGCTCATCATACAGGCAAATTGTTTGGGGTATGGAAATATTTTTTCTCTAAATAATACAATATGCCTGGGCAGGTATTGAATCATGTTAATATTCCTTTCATTCCTTAAGTTATCTAATATATTAAAATGATCAGTCCACTCTTGGAAATTAAAAACACTTGGAAGATCTATCCCTAAAATTTCCCATCCTTTCATGTCTATAAAACTAACCTAAGTAATGGTGGATATGATGATGGTAGTAAATAAGAATAGCAGGGGCTAACCCATAAAATTTCAGACGTTTGAATCTTATTTTTTAAATATTCATGTAAAATAAATTGTTAATATTAAAAAAGAATAAAGAAGTAGATGGTATAGTTTTTTTTTTAATTTTGAGAAAAAGATCATATGAAATAACATTTAGATTCTAGTTAAATAATGCTAATTTTCTGATTAGGTTTAACTTACTACAAACCTGATTAATACGACTCTAGGTCCATGTGCACAATCTACTTCATAATTTTTCATGTTTACTATGTATAGAAAGCCCCCAAATTGGCAGCTAACTCTCCCATGAGTATTACTAGATTTGTACTGATTGAAAGACAGTCTGGAATAAAAGTTACAGTCTTTCATTTGAAAAAATCAGTACATCTGATTCTTATTTTATAGAAATTGAAAAGTTTTTAAATCAGCACAGATTATTACATTACAAGGGAGAGTTTGGGAACATTTACTTGCTGGAGAGTTGCAACAGAAAGCCCTAGGGAAGTTTTTTGGAACATGATGAACACACATACATCTTCCAAAATCAATGATGTGGTTTAGACAGGTAGAAATAGGCTCACACAGAACTGAGGCCAGTGATAGTGGCCCTAAAAAATGGGCTGTATTATTGTTAGTCCACATAACAGTATAATTTCCTGATGGCCACTAAAAAAGGATTGTGAAATTATTTTTCTGTATTGAAGGGATTATGCAGGAATATGCTGTATGCATATTCATTTTTCTGCTTTCTCAGTCACTATCATAAATAAAAGGAGATTCAGAAAGAAAGAGGTAATATGTAACTTTGCAGGCTCAAACAAAAGCATGTAACTATACTCTGCTGATATCAAGCTCACATTCACATCTATCTGATAATTTTTCATGCACAAACCCCAAAGTACAATATAATATGCATATCTTTATCCCCACTTTCCACAGCTCCATTTTGGTCTTGTATCCTTCCAGCCAATTTCTCTCCTCCAGTTCATCCTGGAGATGGCTCATTTTTTCTAGGCTTCAATCTTATTCTCATTTTACATTAGAATGCTTTGCAAGTAACCACTTTTTGGTGGTTTTCAAGGGTTTTGGCTCTCAGGAATACATAATTCTTAGAAACTGAAAACTGTTGTGTAAAGAGGATGGACTGTAAAACAAGACATGCACAGTCTCATATCCAGCTCTGCCATTTACTAGCAACATGGCCTTGGACACATTTTTGAAATTTGATTTATTGAAAATAAATTTAATTTATTCTTAAACTTGTATCTAGATTTATTTAAATCTCTTATTGAATTCTGACTAGTAAACAAGTGCTTTTGCTGAGTTCTTCTTGAGGGCAAGGACTCTGTGTTACTGCCTTGTAACCCAATAATGGGCACACTATCAAGTTTAGTAAATATATCTTGGTCACTTCTGGGCACTTCAGAATGGTGAAAAAAACAAACAAACAAGAAGAAATGGCATAAGGCAAAGGTCACTGACAGATTATGAGTGGAGGCAGAAATCTCTTAAAAGAAAGTATCATGAAGATTTGGAACTTAAAATCTATTGCAACTCAAATTCTGTGATTCAAGGAAGAAAAATTAAAATTTGAACACCAAAAGAGACTTAATCAAATAAGATGATTCTATTCACTGTTATTTACATTAGAGTCTTCCTAGCTCTTTTTTTGCCCCTTCATACTTCAGGTGCGAAGCGTCTGTTGACATGACCTACCATGATCCTGCCTCCTGGTGTTCATGCTCTTGTGGAATCTCCTCCATTGAGCATGGGCTGAATCTGGTGACTTCTAACCACTAGAATATGACAATGGTGATGTGTGTCACTTCTGCGATTATGTTATAAAAGACTGACTTTAGTCTTCTTGGTATTTCCTCTGGCTTTTCTTTTTCTCTGATAAAAAGGGCTTCCTGACAAGGAACTGAATCTTGTCAACAATCACTGAGTGAATTTGGAAATAAATCCTATTGCAGCTGAATCTTGAAGTAACTATGGATCCCAGGTTGACACCTTGATTACGTCCTGTTGAGTGAAAAACCCTGAAGCAAAAGACCCAGCTGAGCTGTGCCTGAATTCCTGACCCACAGAAACAGTGAGATAATAAATATGTGGCTTTTAAGCCACCGATGATTTTGGAGTGTTACGCAGCATTAGATAATGAATACACCTCACATACAATTCAACAGTAGGCTGTCAGCTGTACCTTCACATTTAGAACAGAAAAAAAAATTCTGAATTCTAAAATTCAAAATTGGGATATAATCTTACCATCTCACAGCTACCACCTTCATATAATGCAATATAATTTTTCATTTGATTACTGCAATAACCTCCTGGAATATATGACATTTCTGCTTTTGCCTTTGCCCTCTTAATGCTATTCACAAAACAGCAGGTAGTGTGATCCTGTTAATGGATTCTATTCTCCTTCAGATACTCAGCCACCTTACAAAAACCTGTATGATCTGTTTCCTTTCTTTATGTGTATGACCACACGACACCACTAGCATGACCATACTGGTTTCTCACACTTACCTAATATGCCATCATAATTTGATACCTTTGCACACTGTTTTCTCAGCATAGAATGTTCTTCACACAGTATTTTCATGGCTGGCTCCTTCCAATACCTTCACTTTGATGCCTTCATCTCAGAGAGGTCGTTCCTGGACATGACATCTAAAATTGCACCTTGTCTCTCTGACACATCTCCCTGTTTTATTTTCTTTTTAGTATTTATCACAACAGAATATTTTATACATTTTACTCATCTTGTTTATTGTATTTCTCTTCCACTAGCAGGTGAGCTCCATGAGGGTTCAGAGTTTTTGTTTACTGCTGCATCTCTAGCACATGGGACAGTGTTTAATACATAGTAGGCATTCATTAAATATTTGCTGAATTAATCAAATGAATGAATAAGTATTACTAATTTGCACTTGCTTGAAGAAATTAGTAGAAAAATTCCGTTTTGAAAAGTGGATATGTACCACATAAGTATGCAACAGCATTCTTAGATCACTTAAAGCCACAAGGAGCTTTATGTTAATAATATGCTAAGCAGTGGGGTGGAATTAAGCCAGCTCTTGGCTCTTCCTAACAAACAGGAGTAAACTTTGGCGTGGAATGCTCTAAATCACAGATAACTGACAACATTCAAATTAAGCACTGAGTCAGAACACTAATTAAAACTTACATTTAAAAGCTAATTGAGCTGTGTTCACTTATACAAATTATTCAATAGCAAATTACTTCCTCTTTCTCATTTTAATTAAAAAGAACAAAATAAGGCTGACAGAAGGTCTCTCTTTGTTGCTTCAAAATTACTATTTGGAATCAACACCTGGAAGAAAATTCCTACAGGCACTTTCCAATGTGTTTAGTTTTGCCATTAACCTCAAGATAAGAGTGTTTCCTTGAACTTTAATGTTGAACCTAAGGCCTCCCCCTGACATTCAGGACCTGCAAGTCAGTTATTAAAAGCACAACAAAGTCGCCCAACTTTTCATCACATACTTCTCAGAGGAAAAAATTGTGGAGCAACTCTCAGAAATATATGCATTATCAAGAGTTATAAGCATATTCTTCCAGACTAATAAATTACATTGTATAACATACAGAAAGGAAAAAATTTCTTAAAGAAAGAAAAAGAGTAACTAATATTTAAAAATAATTAAATTGCATTTGTCTGTTTTAACCAAAATGCATTTTTTGTTCTCTCTCAACATTATTATTACTACTACTTAGTGAGAATTATATTATTGAATATTCTGCATTATATTTTAAGATCTTAGTTTACCATTTTATGGTACAGAAGTTTGGTTTACATATTTGGTTTCTTTGGCTTCATTCCTGTGAAAGATCTTCACAAAGATGCAGAGATCCAAGTGGAGAAAATGCAACAGAGTCTATACTGTCATTGATATATTTTTAATAATAATTTTAATGATATTATTTAATAGCTAAGCAAACATTTTCAAAATTTTGCTAGAAATTTTTAAATTACCTGATAGCTATTGGTTGTTCTTACAAACTAGTGGAAATTGTTGTACTTTTATACCTTTAAATTTTTTATTTGGAAGATTTTGTAACAAGTTAGGAAATTCTGTCCCCAAGTTTTAAAAGTATACAGATGTGAGAAATTTTGCAAGTAATGCTTTTACATAATTTTTGGCAACAAATCCACTTAGCTATCCACTTAGAAAATCCACATTTTCTAACTACTCCCTCTGTAGTACAAAAGAATATTTACTTTTCCCTTCTGTTAAAAATTACCTTTATTTTGAAGGGGCACATGAAATGAGGTGTGTGTGTGTGTGTGTGTGTGTGTGTGTGTGTGTTAAGAGAATATCTGCCAAATAGAATACTACTAGACATTACAGGAAAGGTTGCAAATTTGGAACTCATATTTTGTAAATGAAAATGCATAACTCATTTTTAAGTTTGACAACTTTCTTAAATGTCCTGTCACAGGATAACCTCTGAACATCTGTCTGGACAAAAATTCCTCATGGTTACTTCCTATATTATTACAAAGTATTGTATTGATTTTGCCATTCCAAACAATGTAAATCTACTTGACCAAGCATAAGTGAAAAGTGCTCCTCTGTCAATTACTCTATGTTGTAGAATTCACTCTTCTTTCACGACATCATAGTCTTAAGTGAAAAATGATTACCTGACAATGGATCAAGTGAGGGTACCAATGACAATCCTTATATTAATAATGCAATGGTTACTACAATATGTAGTTCAGTGTCAGCATTTAATGACTGAACCAAACGTGAAGCACCATGGAGTCGTGGAAAGAGACTAAAAAAAATTAAGGTCTCTATCTACAAGAAGATATCACTATGTCTTCCTCTCTTCCTTCCTTCCTTCCTTCCTTCCTTCCTTGAGAGAGACAGAGGAAGAAGGAGAGAATCATAAGCAGGTTACATGCCCAGTGCAGAGCCTGATCTCACAATTGAGTGTTCATGACCTGAGGCAAAATCAAGAGTCTGATTGATACTCAACCAAGTGAGCTACCTAGGCGCCCCTGTTTTCATTCCTTCTAAATGAAGAAATTTCACTGAACTCTTTATACCCTGTATTCTATAGTAGGTATACTATTAAATAGTAAAAATATCTAACAATAAAAATTTTTAAAAAGAAGCAAAAAAGAAAGCTTGGCCTTTGAAAACCAGTACACTAAATAGAGTATACTTTGTTTTGCATACTCTGTTTAACATATATATTATCTTGATGATTTAGAGAACTCTCTAACAATGATATTCTTATACATGATTCATGCCAATGATAAGATCCCTACTTTTGCTCCTTTCTATATTAGTTATAGCAAAACCACAACCAGCAACAACACAACCTACTTCCTTCACTGTAACAGTTCAAATAGGAAATTATGCCCACTTAAATAATTTGGGAAAGATTTAATGAGACTATTAAAAAAGATATGAGTGAGGTGTAGGCAAACTGCTATGAATAGGCAGTAAGTTGGGGACAATAACAGTGGATTTGTTAACACTCTTAGGTCTGAGGTATGGGAGAGTTATGGGAACTTAGGAGAGTGTCCATGACTAAAAGGAGTGGTGAAGACAAGGCCAACTGAGGGACAGTCTTACTGGGCTCCTCCTAGGCAAGGAATACCCCAAGAATATACCCTGCACTTTCTTGTTTCTTTGTAATCTCTTGCTGGGGCTACCCATTGGCCCTATCCAATCACAACAAAAGGAGCTCTGTATACTATTCAGGAAGGTCAGCTTCCTTGGGCACGGAGCAGGGTGAAAGGAGAGAGTGGTTCTAGAGAATCAAACAAGATATCTGGTGAGATCATCTTCCAGTTTATTCCCTTCTATATGATAAAGTAATTAAGTGGCAGATTGGCAGTGTCTAAATTATGTTTTTTATAAAAAACTATGAGGAGATTATATAGTCTGTTGCCCTAAAGCATGACTAATTACAGTTTTGTTTTGTTTTTTAGTTAGCTACTTTTACTTTTTCAACAGGCAATGCATCTATGTTACAAAGTCCAAAAGATGTAAATAGGACTACAGGGAAAATTAAGACTCTCATGCTCCTTTTACTGTGCCAATTTTCCCTCTCTCCACAAAACCATTACCACTACTTTCTTTTTTTATCCTTACAAAGATTTCCCATGCATTTGCAATCAAGGGAAAACAAATAAATATATATTTCTTATTTTTTTTACAAGAATAGTAGCATAATGTAAACACACTACGTTTCTTTTAAATTGTAATAACACATCTTGAAATGGTTTTATTTTTTTTATTAAAAATTTTTTTCAACGTTTATTTATTTTGGGGACAGAGAGACAGAGCATGAACGGGGGAGGGGCAGAGAGAGAGGGAGACACAGAATCGGAAACAGGCTCCAGGCTCTGAGCCATCAGCCCAGAGCCTGAGGCAGGGCTCGAACTCACAGACCGCGAGATCGTGACCTGGCTGAAGTCGGACGCTTAACCGACTGCGCCACCCAGGCGCCCCCTGAAATGGTTTTATATCATTATATAGGCTTCTTTCTAAAGTATACAAAATTTTATTTTTACAGGTTTAACAAAACCTTCACCAATTCTCTGTTGATGAGAATTTATTTCTGATTGTTTCCTACAACTAGTGCTACAGTGAATATTATACATGCATCATTTTCACATGCCCTACTATATTTGTAATAAGTAGTAAAATTAAAGCAAAATGACTTTGTTAAAAGGTTAGCGGATTTAAAAATGTAAATTGTGCTGATAAATAAACCTCCATAAAAGTCATAATATTTAAACTTCCAACTACAGTTTTGGATTCTGTTTCTCCACATTTTCACCAGAAGAATGCTGCCAAATTTTTTATTGTTGCCAATCTGACAGGTTAAAGTGTTATATGTTTATATTATAATTTCTATTATTATGACTCAGGTTGGACACCAATTCATGTGATTAAGGACCCATATATTTATTTTTTATTAAGTTACTTCTCAATATTCTTTAACTTATTTTATGGATTTTATAATATATTTTTATAATTTTATAATAATAATTTTATAAAATTATTCTTTAAGGAAATTAGTTATTTGCCACTAAAAAAACCTTTATATGTTAAACACTTGGCTTATTAAAGTTTTTTCCTGTATTTTAAAAAAAAATTTAATGTTTATTTATTTTTGAGAGAGAGAGAGAGAGAGAGAGAGAGACAGAGCATGAGCAGGGGAGGGGTAGAGATAGAGAGGGAGACCCGGAATCTGAAGCAGGCCCCAGGCTCTGAGCTGTCAGCACAGAAACTGATGCAGGGCTCAAAACCACAAACAGAGAGATCATAACCTGAGTTGAAGTCATATGCTTAACCTACTGAGCCACCCAGTTTTTTCCTGTTTATAAAAATAGTCTCCTATCTTTTGTTTCTCTAATGTTTTTATGGTCTATTTCTCCCTCTCTCCTTGTAAATCTTTGATACATTTGGAATTTAATGTACTGTATGAGTTATGTATCCAGTTTTCCCCCCAGTTGGTTATCCAAGCACTACTTATTAAATTAGCTGTATTTCCTCTAATGATTTGAAATTATTAAATATCTAAGTTCTTGAAGATAATTGGGTATATTTCTGGACTTTCTATTTTGTTTCATTAATAATTTTTGGTAGTCTCATTTTAGACAGTACCACATAATTTTAATTATGGATAATTATTAGTTTTTATCACAAATGTACTAAAATCATAAAAAATCATCACTGTGCTGGAGAGTGTTCATGAACATATCAAACTCAGAACGTAATTTGAATGCATTATTTGGGTCTTGGCTGAAACAAATGGACTCAGAGAAATATTTTTAATAAAAACAACAAATAAAAACATTCAGATTGTGTTGGATACAGTATTAAATCAGGTCAGCACACAGAAAGAGAAAATAGTCATTGTTGATATTGATGCATATTTGTCACTGTCCTCAGCAGCAGCAATGGTACCACCACCACTGATTGACTATTGTATGCAGAACCTGGTCATCACGACCCCATTCTACACTATGGAAACTGAGGTTCAGAGAATTTAAATTATACATACAGCTAGAAAATATCAAAACCACAATGCAGGCTCAATAAAAATACTGACGAGCATTTGTTACATGTATTAGGTAAGCGTGAGAAGTCATAAGATGCTTGCCTACACAAACACAAATGTAGTAGTTCCGCCTTATCTGCACTCCCGTTTCCCATGGTTTCAGTTACTTGTGGTCAGCCACAGTCCAGAAGCAGATGACCCTCCTTCTGATGTATGGTCAGAAGGTTAATAGTAGCCTAATAGCATGTCACAACGTCAACATCATTGACCTCACTTCATCTCATCACACAGGCATTTTATCATGTCACATCATCACAAAAAGATGGGTGAGTACAGTACAGTCAGATATTTTGAGAGACAGAGAGACCACATTCACATAACTTATAGTATATTGTTACAATTGTTCTATTTTATTATTAGTTATTGTTGTGAATCTCTTACTGTGCCTAATTTACAAATTTAACTATCATAGGCATGTATGAAAAGGAAAAAAACATAGCATACATAGGCTTTGGTACTATCTGCAGTTTCAGGCATCCACTGGGGGTCTTGGAACAAACATACTTTCCTCAGATAAGAGGGGATCACTGTACCAAATGACTGATAAAGACAATGTCATTTAAGACTTGGGCAGAGTTAGAAATCCTTCAGATTGAAGTTGTTCAAGTTAGACTTCATACTAGTGATGGAACTGGTGAAGATTATGACTCAGGAGGTCATTCCAGGAAGGGGAATTGAAGGTCAAACATAATGTAATACAGGGAAAATGGCTCCTGTTGTTTGGAGAATCATATACATTTTATTGGAATGGGAGATGTTATATTCATAGATTCATTTCCGTATTCATTTTGTAAGAGAATAGTGCTTTGGTACTCTCTGATGGGCAAGAAGAAAGCTAATATTTGTTGCTTATCAAGTGAAATACATTCAGTACCTATGAGAGTTCTGAATAGGAGTCAGGCCTGAAGTGAATATTTGCATAGTTATGTAATACTTCAGGAGCTGAGACTGTGCAAGTGGCAACTGTGTAAACAAACAGCTCTTGTGTGGTGAGGAGAAGGTCATTACACTCAAAAGTGTTTTCCATAAAAACTTTACCAGCCCACATTAAGGAAATCTTTGGATCTTTCTTGTGTCTAAATGATTAGAGATGGCCTGTATAATTTTTAGACTTAAAGAATGGGAGAGATCAGGAATAGAATTTCGTAGTTATAGATTTTGGTTTAGTGATCCATTTTCTTATTAGAATCATAATGTCACTTTTGCTGTGAAAGAATTCTCTGTTAATTCTGTCTCTGTTTTGCCTTATTCTTTATTTTTAACCTAAATTTAAACTTTTTGAGGACAGGCAATAATACTTCTTATATTTTTTTAAATTGGTCCCCTGCACTCCCCACTCAGGGAGTATCATTAAATCTTTCTGAGTGATATGAATACAGTTACTTCTCATACTTTGGAGGTTAATGTTATCAGTTGAAACAAAGTAACAGTGAGCACTCATTTCAATATAGCTTTCATTTAAATATGTTGTGCCATAATACACATCAAATTCCAATCCGGTATCTTTAAACTAATAGAGTATGGATCTTAGATGCTGCTGATACTTGGTAATTTTTTTTTTCTCCTTAATGGAAACTGGTATTCAGTCCCACTACTGAATTAAAATGTTGTTTATTTAAAGTTTTACATTTTATAGCTTCATCTGAATAATAAAATGCATATATAGAACTAAGAGATTAAAAGAAAACAAAGCTTAAAGACCAGTTTAGTCAGGGGTTTAAGTAGGAGAGTCTGCTTTGCTGCGCTGGGCACCTATAATTCTGTCTTCAGTACACAGTTCTCATACTTTTATTTTGCTTTTATCATCTGCTTCACTGGTTTGTTCTTTGCTATATCATTGAAATATCTTGGACTCCTATTACTGTAAATACTGAATATAGAAAATAAATAGGCCCCAATACAGTATTTTTGCAAATGAGTAATTAAATGAGTGAAGAAGTCAACTAAGCATTTTGAGGAAATAAAAATTTTGAACTCTAGCCTTAGATATAGGTGGTTATTTAATACATAGGTCAGCAGTTCAACAAAAAAACAGTAGTGCAATTGGACAAGTGAACATTCATAGATTGATTGCAATAGATGTATCAGGTAGATGCTTATGACCCTATCCCAAAGTGTTTTGTTTTTTAAAAAAAAAAAAAAATAACGTTTATTTATTTTTGAGACAGAGACAGAGCATGAACGGGGGAGGGTCAGAGAGAGAGGGAGACACAGAATCTGAAACAGGCTCCAGGTTCTGAACTGTCAGCACAGAGCCCCACGCGGGGCTCAAACTCACGGACCGCGAGATCGTGACCTGAGCCGAAGTGGGACGCTTAACCGACTGAGCCACCCAGACGCCCCGCAAAGTGTTTTTTATCCTTGAACAAGTTATGTAGCTTTTCAGAGGCTTTTTTTTTTTTTTATGCATAAAGCTAATCCTTACTTTGCAGAAAGGGGAGCCAGAGAGTTGCCAGATTTAGCAAATGAATGTACAGGACACCCAGTTAAACTTCAATTTAAGATAAGCAATAATTTTTAGCGTGTGTCCTAAGTATTATGTAGGATACACTTACATTAGAGATGAAATTCAAATTTTTATTATTTAAAAAAAAAATTTTTTTTTCAAAGTTTATTTATTTTTGGGACAGAGAGAGACAGAGCATGAACGGGGGAGGGGCAGAGAGAGAGGGAGACACAGAATCAGAAACAGGCTCCAGGCTCTGAGCCATCAGCCCAGAGCCTGATGTGGGGCTCGAACTCGCAGACGGCGAGATCGTGACCTGGCTGAAGTCGGACGCTTAACCGACTGCGTCACCCAGGCGCCCCGAGATGAAATTCAAATTTGACTATGTTTTGTATTTTACCTGGAAACCCAAATTGCAGATGATCTTGGTACATACTACACACATTGTAAGTCACAATGAAAGTATTGGTGCTCTAATGTTGTTCATAATGCTTATAATATTTCCATGACTGTTAAAGGTAACATAGTGTAATTGTTAAAAGTAGGATCTCTGGAGTCAGATTGCCCTATCTAAATTTCATTCTTCCACTAACAGCTTTGTGACCTTAAGCACATTCCTTAATGTCTCATTTTTCTTATCTGTAAAATGGGGATAATAATAGTGCGTAGGGGCAGAGCTGTCATACAGAGTAAATGAGTTAATTTCAATGAAATGTTAAACATAGTGCCAGAAACCAGGAATATAAGCCCTGGATACATGCTACTTATGATTGTGGTGTAAGGTGAAAAACAGTCCCATTGTGCCCAAGACTAAGGGGTCTCCTTTGGCATGAGACTTTGAATGCTAAAGCCCAGATAGTCCAGGACCAACTGAGACACAGGGAAACAACTCACATATATGAGAATACATAGCATTTAGTGCTGAGTAGTAATAGAAATCAATTATTAAGAGCACTGATTATATTCTATATTTGCCAACTCTTGACTTGAAAAACTCAAAGAAATCATTATAGGAGAATTTAAGGAGGTCAGAAGCTTAGTCAGGAGAACAGATTCTGAACAATTAATTCCCAAACAATTTGATAAGCAATATCAACAAAAAGTTGGCGATCCAGAGAGTCTTAACTGACTCTAGCCAAGAATGGAGAAGATTTAGAGAAGATATTTAAACTGGATATTGAGAGATGCCAAGAAGTTTTTCAGGAAAAAAGAGAAAAAGAGTATTTTAGTATGTTTATTTTTCTTAATTTTTAAAATGTTTATTCATGGGAGAGAGAGACAGAGAGACAGAGAGGTGGGCGAAGGGGAAGAGAGACAGGGAGACACAGAATCCAAAGCAGGCTCCAAGGGCTGAGCTGTTAGCACAGAGCCTGACGTGGGGCTCAAACTCATGAACCGTGAGATTATGATCTGAGCTGAAGTTGGACGCTTAACCAACTGAGTCAGCCAGGTGCCCCTTTAGTATCTTTAGACAGCAGGAAGATGCACTAGCATGTATGTTGGTGTGGTGTGACCATGAGTGCATTGAGCGAACAGTAGAAAATGAGGATGAAAAAGCACAGGAAGGACCAAATGTGTAGGGCTTACATGGTTTTCTATTTATGTATGTATTTACTTATACAATGTAGAAAAATAAAATTTAAATTAAATATGAAAAATGATGCAAAGGGAAGGTACAGATAGGAAAGGTGGACCCAGGAAGACAGGTGAGTATTCAGAATTCATACCACAGGGCTGTGTTAGAGGTCAGCTAAACTTTTGACCCCAAGTATATAAGCAGCCAAAGGGAAGTAATGACATTTAATGAATGTTTACTATATGCCAGCCACTGTTCTTAACACTGTAAGTCTTCTGGTAGTTTTAAACAGCTTTGAATCTAGAAAAGATTTTTCAAAATTTTTCCTTGAAAAATTAAGTCACTTTACTAATTTTCAAATTTAAAAAAACCATAAATTTCCTTAAGGTTTTTAAGTTTAACTTATATATCTTATATTATTTATAAATTTACCAAATTTTAGCAATGGCCTTCAGGAAGGGAAGGTCTTTAGTTACCGTCTTCCGAGTTAGAAACCTAACACCCTTAAACATTTTGAACTTCATTTATAAGTTGAGTATATTTTGAGTATATTCAACTTTCTTTTTAAGTAACTCAGTGGTCTGTCTTGACAGAGAACATTTTCTTATTATATCTACTACATAATACTGTAAATATTATAAATATGGTGCACTGTTTACAAAACTGTTTCATATGACTTATAAATGCAGTACCATTTCAACCTAAATCACCAAGCTATTTGATTACTTGGTTAATCTGTTATTCTAAAGGCCAGATTCTCTTAAATATTAAAAAAAAAAAAAACTAAGGTGGCATACATACAAATATAGTAATAACTACTATAGTTTAATTCTCTCAAATATTTCTACACCTAATTATAAATCTGAAAAATAAATAATACCTTCTCAAATGTACCCAATCCTGATAATGTTGCAACTTGGTGGTAGTATGGGTGTATAGCGGGGTAGGTGGTAATGGTACTATCTTCTCTATTTTCATAAATGTTTGAACATATTTATAATAAAAAATGAAAACGCTTTGTCATTAAAAAAGCAAACATGCTATCTTCCAAACAATCTTGGAACGACCTTTCTAAGCAATTTTTGTGTTGCTTTCTTGGCTTTGATTAAGTTTTCTAAGCACCAGAGTGGATTCCTGGGTAGGATGCTGACCAGTTGAGACCTATTTTGTAATTTCTAGGTCAACAGCTTCCAACTGTGGGAATCTTTCAACCCATGTTCCTTAGATTCACATTAGAACTTACATAATTTTCCAGCCTGACACTGACATTCTGCTATATCCCCTCATTCCTGACCTCCCAGCTCCTTATCTGTCTGCATGCTGCTGTGTCACTTAAATAAGTTTTACTTTTCTCTGGATCTTAAAATATTTAAAGGACTTTCCTTCTGGCTCCATAACCACTGAACTTAAGAGAAATTCTGATTCACATAAATTCTTGCCCTAATTACTTGAAGATTTTAGTTAACAGGGTCACTTGTCACTCTCTCCAACATCATTTACATCACAATTTTTGGTGATTTCATTACCCATGAGATGAGTTTCTCAGTTTCCTGGACTCTCAATTCCTTCATCTCTTTTTTTGATGATGTCATCTTTAATATCAGTCAAACTCATGTTATATACTTGACCTCATTATTATCAGTGTTTGCAAATTCTCTTTCATTTCAATTTCAGGCATCTCATTCTCCACCCACCACCTCCTATTTTTCTAGTTCACTGCTTCTAGTAATCCTAATGCTTAAAATCTTTTTGTCTATGCAGACCTCCGTAATTCATCAGTTCTTTTAACTCTCCTCCCAACTTATGTCCTCACTTTTGTCCTTACACAAGTTTCATGGTTTATCACCATAAATTATAAATCATTATATTGACTATCCTTTGCAAGTACCTTCAGTTCTCTTGCCTCCCTTGTTTCATGATATGCTATGGTAAACAACAATCCTGGTTAAATCCAACTCTCCACCTATTTTTTGGGCAAGAGGAAAAGCACACATCTTTCTAGTTGGCCCTACTTTAAATTTATAAGCAGTAATTTCAAGTGAGTCCACTGTCCTCAAACTCCCAACACCTTCTGCCCCGTTTAGAAAATGATTTTGTTTCCTTCACTACACAAGCAATTACCGTGATGTCTCTCCACCTACCTATTCCCGTCTATTTTTCATTTCTTCCTGTTACTATTCCTGGACTCTGTGCCAATCCTCTTTTGCCATAGAACCTAATCCTATCATTACTCAACACCTTTGCATGAGAAATTTTCCTATTTTCTTTGGTCTTATCAATGTTACCCTCTCTATTTTTTTCCACCAACATACAAAAAAGCTGTTATTTCTCCCATCCTAAACAAACCAACCAACAAACAAAAAACAAAAAACAAAACAAAACTTCTGTCATGATTCCATTTTCTTCTTCAGCCACTACCCCTGTATGTCCTTCCTTTTCCAGCATAACTCCAAAAGTTACTGTCTCTGACATGTCTCTGTTTCTTGAGTTTATTCCTACCAGACTTTCACCTCCACTCCACTGAAATTGCTTTTTCAATGACTTCCAATGATCTTCGTGGTGCTACTCAGATCTCAATATTACATGACCTATTAGCAGCATTTGACAAAGTTAATCATATTACTTTTAACCTTTCTTTAGTCTTTTAGGATTCAATACTTTCTTGGTTCATCTTTTAGATCTCTGACTGCTTATTTTTAGTCTTATTTTCTGTTTCTGCCTTATCTCTTTGGCTTTTAAATGTTGGCTTACTCCAATACTTGGAATTTTTTTCTTTCTCTCTGTTCTCATTCTTCTATGATATCACCTACTCTTATGCTTTTAAGCCTCATTTTGTGTTGGTATGATAATTCCCTCCTTTTTATTCTGTAGTCCAGATAAAGATGTTCAGTAGTAGTTGTTCCAGATTTTCATAGATCCAAACTGATCTTTTGGTATCTTTTTCCCACCTCTAGAAACATGCCCTCCTGAAAATCTATTCTTTCAATTGTTTGGGCATCAGTCTTGGTATCATCATTTAATTGTTTCTCTTATGCCCCTCAGCAATCCATCAGAAAATTCCATTCACTTTACTTTTATGGATAAACCCAGAATTTAATGATTTTTCACTCCTTCTGCTACCATACGCTGCCCTGAGCTACTATAACATTTTAGCTGGATTATTCCATTAGCTTCCTAACTGGTTATCTCGTTCCTGCCATTGTTCTTCTTCAGTTGATCCTCAACACAGCAGCCAGAGTGGTTCTATTAAAACATAAACCAAATCACGACTTTTACCTTCCCAGAACTCTCTAATGACTTCCCATCTTACTTAAATTAAAGCCCCAAATTCTAATAACAGCATAGAAATTTTTACATAACCTGTCCTCCCCTTTCTCCCTTTCCCCTCTGACTTCATTTCCTATTATTTTACCCCTTGCTCAGGTTAATTCAGCTATACTGACTTCATTGTAGCCTCAGAAAGCTACATTGGTTTCTCTCTAACACCCTAAATACACACCTCAATGCCTTTGAATATGCTATTTCCTCTTCCTCATATTCTCTTTCTTAGATACCTAACCATCCATTCAGATGGACCTCACTGAGGTCTTTTCCCAAATGCCACCTTTTTAATGAGGACTTTCCTTGGTCTTCTATCTTAAAATTGCACCTCCCCATCCCTCATATTTATCATATTTCCTAATTGTTTCATTTTTCTCCATAGCTTTTATCAACATCTTATATCTTATTTCTCTTAAAAGCTATACAAGGAAGGATAGGGATTTTTGTTTTATCCCTTGCTGTACCCTTGAAGACCACAACATGGAATGTACTTAATAATTTTTGTTGAATGAGTAAACTCTTCCTCTGAGATAGGATCACAACTTGCAGGTGTAAGCCTGACACCTGGTTGGATTCTCTGAGTCACTTGGCTATGTAACTCTACGGTCCCAAATCTTACACATTACATTAATTCTCACAACAATCTTCTAAAAATAAATGTTATTATTATCCTCATTTTAATGCCTGAGAAAACTGGTCTTATAAAAGCTAAGCACTTTGCAAAAGTCAGACACCTAATAAATAATAGAACCAGAGTTTGCATTTAGGCACAGTGAAGTAGATTCTAAACTGTAAACTATTATTCTGTGAGTTAAGAAAGCCAACATTTTCATATATTAAAAACAAACTGGTTGCTTTGGAGAAACACAAGTTTTTCTGACACTGATAATAAAATAAAATTTATTCCATTGGATATTTTATAGACTAAGACTAATGAATTTGATCTTGATCTTATGAGCACTGCAGAATCATTGAATTGGGCAGGTGAAATAATAAACAATAGTAGTATTAATCAGGAAATCATGATGTTCTGAGCTAAGGGTTTAGTGGAGATGGAGAGTACAGACTCATGAGATTTTATAAGTGATTTGGTAGATATAGAGGGAGATGGAAGAAATTAGTTAAGATACATAAATGAATAGTTAGGAAACTTGCTAGGAAAGTAAGCCAGAGTATGAGTAGTTGGATGAGCCTGAACAACAGGCAGACATCAGGAGTGGAGTTTCCATCGGCATTGAGCTCTAGATTGAGCATGCATGTACAATAAAGTCAAAATGTGAAAGGGCTAATAGATTATATTTCTGAGTTTGAAACTCCAAATGAAGAGCCATTCCTAGTGATGAAAAGATTTAATATGAAGCCATGGAAAGTAGTTGTTGAAGTGTGAAGGAGCTAAAATTTATTGGTAAAATAGGATGTAAAGTGCTCTTGAGGCATTTTTTTAGCTGAATCATCCTTCCATTTAGAAATGAAACTGTCCAGAATGGTGGCAAGATGTGGGATGGTGAGAAATACTAGAAGTGTGTCCCAGAACTTTTCCCACTTACATGGTTTTTCCATTTACGCTTAGATGAAATGTACATGAATTCGATCACAGAATTATAGATTTATGCCCACTTATCTGATAAGTTACTTAAGTTGGGGAGTGCTAATTAAAACATTCTTAAACTATACTCCAACAAATAAAGTGCCATCATTTGATTAAAAAATAAAAAGAAGAAAGATAAAGAGAGAAAACAGAAGGAGAAACATCTGTTAAGACTAGGAACTGCACAAGGCATATTGCATAATTTTATGTCACTTCACTCTCAGAAAAATTTCAGTTCTTCCAATTATTGATTTATTCAATGTATATGTACTGAGTAGCTATAGGTGTCAGGTCTCATGGTAGGTATTTTGGTAAGTATTTTATTCCATTTCCTCATTCATGAGGAAAAGAGATTCAGGAATTTTAAGTCAATTAACCAGAACCAGATCCCATAGCTGGGATCACTAGTTGCCTCAACACAAAACACCAAAACTGGTGGGTACAGTGCTATCCAGAGGTTGGAACACCAATTGGGCCTAAATATAATATATGTACAGAAACAACAAATGACTTCTTGAAGATAACCATCTCTACATATCCTGGGTAAAGGAAAGAGAAAGGAGAACTATACAATCATCATTTGTCATTAACAAATTGTCAGATGGGCAGGAATTTCCAGGTGTGACCTTGGAAGTGAAACTTGTATAAAAGGCAGGTTTATCATTATACCTAAAGAAAAAATTATCTCACTGTATTCATAAGCTCAGTAATAAGGTTTATTACAAGTATTTTATACCAAAGGGATACATCATTCAAAATTTAAAAATCTAGCTTAATAATGGAAAAATCCAAGATAGCCACCAATCACGAATCATGAATTCTGTCCTGGTTCATGAGATGTTTCAGTGAGTTTCTATTTTCTCTTAGATGGTCTACAACGCTTTCCTAGTGTGGTAGGTTTAGCAACACAAGATCCATTCTCTTCCTGTGGTAAGGAGTTTGTTTGCTTGCTTATCTATCTATCTATCTATCTATCTATCTGTAATAAGGTGTTTTTTTTAAAATTTCAATTCCAGTATAGTTAACATGCATTATTCTATTAGTTACAGGTGTACAATATGGTGATTCAACAGTTCTATACATCATACTCAGTGCTCATCATAAGTGTACTCTTAATCCCCTTCACCTACTTCACTTTTCCCCTACCCACTTCCCTTCTGATATGCTTTATTTTAAATGAGTACCCTCAATTAAAGTTATTTTTTTTTCAATAAGAATATTTTTTACTTGAAGCATACTACAAAATGTGTGGTCCCCAAAGGGGTTCTTTAAGTTCTTTGCCTTTTAAGTTCCCAACTTCTTGCATGAGTACAATTTTGCATTTGTAGTTCATAGCCATAATCCTTTAAAATAACTAAAGAACTAATGAAAATTTTTACACAGATTTTCTTCTTCTGAATTGTGCTAGCAGACAAGTGAGTGATGTGAGTGAGACAGAAGGTGGCTGTTGAAATGTAAAAACATGTATCAACAGGCAATCTGTGAATGTTGCTAGATTCCTTTGTCAAATTTCTCTGAAACTAAATGCACATATTTTCAACCTTTTCTGACACTTAGAATGTTTCATGATACTTTGCTCAACAAGTCTCTAAACTAGTTTATACAGTGACTTTTCTGCTCCCACTTCCACCCATTTCAGATTCTATTATTAAACTTTAATTTTAAATTTGAATTGGAACAAAACAAAGAAAGAACAGTGGTAGGAATGAGGAGTCAAATGTCAAGAATCCAAGATCTAAGTTCTATGTAATTATTAATTTGTGATACGACCTTGGGACCTGGGATTTTCGGATACTTCTTATGCTTTCTAATTGATTAAAGATATATATCCTTTGGATATACCAAATATATATTAAAGATCTTGATAAACATGATCTCAGTTTAAGTTAACAATAACTCTGTTAAGCATAATTACAGTTCTTTTACAGATTATTAAAAAGATCAGGAGGTTAAGTAATTTTTCTAAGGCTATACAGCTAATAGACACCTGAGTTGGAATTTCTACTCAAGTATGTTTCTCCCCCTGCCAAAAGCATTCTGCTTTTTGTTGTTTTTTGATATACCCTTCATTATATTTAAGCAGGTGGAAGGTCATAGTATTTAGGGCACAGGGACAAATTTGGCTATTCTACTTAATAGCATTGTACACTTAGCCTCTTTAAGTACTAATTTATTCCTCTGAAAGATGGACATGTTGGAGGTGTTGAGAATCGGTGAAATAATATGAAAAAGTGACTAGCATAGTATCTAGCACTAACTATATTATTTCTACCTGTCATGATAGGAACACTGAAGACACAGAGTTAGATGGTTAGAATTCTTAGTGATACTTTATAAGTCACAGCCACATTAGAGTTGATAAACTTTAGTATTCTGGTCTTCATAGCATAGAAAGAACAGTAAAATATTCTAAAGATTATCCAAGTCACTATCTTATCCTCAATTCAATTCCTGAAGTTCCTTGGTCCTGGAAAGGGGTTCCCTGGACAATTAACACAACTATTTCCAAGAACAAATAATTGTGAAAGAATATGCTGAACTTGGGTTTATAACTCAAAGAGGATTTGAAAATCACTGAATGTAATGTTTAAAATTAACTTGTTGAGACAGCAGAGTTGAAAAATAGACTCTAATATCTGTGGTAATTGCCTAAAATAGCTAGGAAGCTTTAAAAAAACACGTTGCTTAAACCATGTTTATTAGCATTTGCTTATATTTTCTATCTCTTTCACAAAAGAGCCATAAATTATGTATATAATAGGAACTCAATTAGAGAATAGATGAATGAAATAGTAGATGAATGAAATAGATGAATCAGAGAATAGATGAATGAAAGAGTAGATGACTAACATAAAACTCTCTCTTTCCTCAATATACTCATGCACTTTCTTGCATCTGTTCAAATTACCCTCACAACATTTAGTTACTGAAGCTGTAGATTAAGTGTTGTGAGATTTTGGAATCATCAATCAATTTATGTTAGCAGTTTATTGAGCAGCATCCTCTCTAAAAGTGATAGTAAATTTTACTTGGAATAAAATAATAAAAGTCCCACCATTTTGGTAAATTAATGACATTCATACCACCTTAGGAAACATAAGTACACAGTGCCCAATTTAAAAAGAAAGTGACATGTACATTAAGGTTCCTCCTTTTAACAATTTCAGATGACTAGACCTAAGCAACATATAATTATGTGGCATATCTGTCAAGAGTGGTTAGTGTTTCAGGCAGATTCTAGCAAAGACGAGCATTATTTGTGCAAGCTGTTCACTTGTCACTGGTCAAAAATGAATCATACATGTCAAAACAAAAGGAAGAATTCTAAGTTATTAAACGTGACAAGTATTTGATTAAAATATCCAAGTCTGGATTTTGTTGCACTAAAAGCAATACATGTGAAGTTCTTTAGACAAGGAAAAGCAAAGTAATTGTCTTTCTCTTGTAACAACAACAATACAAATGAGATAGAAAATAGAGTTAAAAGAAAAGCAAGAAAAACCTCCATTCAACCTTTCCAAAGAATGATCTTTTGATGAACAAACATAGAAAATAAAATAGAGCCTGAAAATAAAGGACGTACCCACCAGCTGATACAAACAAAACAACAGCAAAAAACTATCAATCTTCCCAGTCCAAAAAAAAAAAAAAAAAAAAGCAACTAACCAACCAACCAAAATAGGATAGGAACCAGCAAAAAGCAGAAACTGCTCTGTACTTCCCCAAAACGCATACAGTCTCAACATAGAAAATTATATTTTAAAAAGATAGTAAGTGGCTTTTTACTAAAGATTTCCCCATAAAACACTTCTTATCAAATCACTAGGTATAACTTTTTATTTTTAATCAGGGTTTCAAGAAACAGCATAGTTAAGTCAATATAAAGCACTTCACACTGTAGACCCAATCATTGGTTAACATGTGATAGCTCTTCAAAAACTCTTATTCCAAAGGATCATATTTATCTGTAAGTCATGTAACTCAACTTCCCCCAATTACAGAGAGCTAGGGAAGTTCATTTTTTTTAAAAAGAGCAAAAGTGATTATTAGAGTACCAATGGTCAACTTATACATTTAATATAATATGATTTTACTATAATATGACTCATTTAGTGTAATATGACATAATTATATGCTGTTTTAAGTACAGTAAGTAGTCAAGAAAAGTTAACCTGTAGCGAGTATAAATGTATGTGGCATAATAATTTTTAAATTCATTCAACAGTGTTTATTAAATACCAATTACATATGCTATGTGCAATGTTTGCTGTTAAGGATGGATGATTAAGGTAGGGTCTCACAATCCAGAAAGAGAACATAGGGTTTTGTCTAAACGAAACCTAGTCTTCCCTTCATAACTGAAAAAGAATCAGATTTTGTTCACATATCAAAATCTTCAGGGAAGATGATGACTTTAGAGGTATATTATAAATATTCTAAACCAATTAAGTCAGTTTACCTGCTTGCCATCTAATCAGGTGATTGGCTCAGGATAACATGTGACCCAATTCTGGCAAATCTTAAAGGAACTCAACTCTGCTATGAAGTTTATAAGAAAATTTCTTTTATTGAGGAAGAATCGGCCCCTTTTCTTTTGCTACATGGTGTAACCTGTGGCAGTCTCCTTGTAACCATGATCTGGACTAAAAACAAGTAAACACATTGGAAATGAAACTGGGTTTATGATAAAATTGGTTAGCTGCTGCAATAAAAAAAACTCTGGAACCACTCAACTAATGAACTTCTTGTTATATGAGATAATTAATTTTTCATATTGTTAAAGCCAGTTAAATCAGCATTTTCTGTTACTTGCAGCCCAAAATATTTTAAAGAAAAGGTAAATGGTGAAGTAAGCAAAATATATAATATGCTAAGAACTATATCGGTAGTGGGTACAAGGGCTGAGACATCCTCAAAGAGGATAAAAAGTTGAGCTGAGTCCTAAAGGACTCTGTGTAACAACAGGACAACTGCATTTCAAAAAGAGAGAAATGCCATGTATAAAGCAATCAAGGCATGAAAGATCTCTGAAAATTTGAGTAACAACTTGGGAATAGAGAAGTCTATGTTTGGATGTAGAAAGCCATACAAAATGGGGGTGGAAAGTAGGCAGAGTAGAAATTATGAAAAGGTATTTCAAGGTCATATTTAATTGGAATTACAGAATTATGCTAGCTATCTGTGTGTTACCCTGGAACGATACCGTACTTTATGAGTTCTGGACCAAATTGTATTACATAGAGATTATACCAAGAGCCATGTGGAGTATGGATGGGCTGGAGATAGATAAGAACAGGAGGAGAGGGAGGAGGAGGGGAGGAGGAGGAGGAGTAGAAAGAGAAGGAGAAGAAGGAGAAGGGGAGGAAGAGGAGGAGGAAGAGGAAGAAGAAGAAGAAGAAGAAGAAGAAGAAGAAGAAGAAGAAGGAGGAGGAGAAGGAGAGGAGGAGGAGGAGGAGGAGGAGGAGGAGGAGGAGGAGGAAAAAAACAAACAAAAATTAGAAGGCCTTCTACTTGCAATAGTCCAAGTAGGTAATACTGGACTTGATCTTG
The DNA here is from genome assembly GCF_022837055.1 of Prionailurus viverrinus. NCBI lineage: Eukaryota > Metazoa > Chordata > Mammalia > Carnivora > Felidae > Prionailurus > Prionailurus viverrinus. The sequence goes on along the minus strand of NC_062567.1, from coordinate 48,637,796 downwards.
GTAAAAAGGCTTGAGCTAAGGTGCTAGGCATAGAAATGAAAAAGAGACAAATTTAAGACATTGTTAGGAGAAGCAATAGTTAGGTCTTAAGGACTAATTAAATGAGGAAGGTGATTGGATAATTTTTCTGTGTTGGATATCTTGGTAGTGGCTGTTAACCAGGATACTGAATACAAAAAACGAGGTTTGGGCACAGTGTGGGCAAGGATTGAAAAAGAAAGGGAGCATAGGGATATTTAATTCAGTTTTGGACCTCTTGGGCTGAGACACCAGTTACCCAGCATAGCTACATAAAAAACTTAATAATGATCTATCTAGATAAAATGGTTTAAAAATATACCCATATGTTAAGTCAACTTGGAAATACAGAATTGTTGGACAAAAGACATTTTTAGAGGATGTCTGCCAAAATGATGATTCTTAATCAGGTAGTTAGGCAATAGTCTTTTTTGTCTGTTGAGATTAATCTTAGTTTTTGAAAAGAAAGCCAATTAATATATATGAGGGTGCATACTGGTTTTCCTTCCATGTCCTCTTTCTCTTGGCCAGATTTCTTGATGGCCAAATTTCTGGAGTCATCCACATTGTTTCACCTCCATGGCAGACAATGCTGTGGGTTTACCAGATCAAGCAGCATTTTGCTTCTGTACATAGCTAGATACTTGGTCCACTTTCTTATATTCTCTTGCATGTAGGTAGAGCCTTGTTACTGATTTTGGCCTATGAAATGTAGGCAAAAGTGGCATGCCTCTAGACCTGGCATCTGAAAATACTTTTGATATGATGCTCTGGTTTTCTCTCTTTTTTAAAAACTCTGGATATAGGTACAGGGAATCTGAGTGAGAACTCCAAACCCAGGGGACAACTGAACCATAAGATGGAATCCCGGCAAGTACTATCAATGTGCTACTACATTCCCATTCTGTTACCAGTCCAGATCTTTCTCCTGCTTTTTAGGCTTCTATGTCTAATTGCTTACTGGGTATTTTACTTAGAAGGAAACTAAAGATGAATTTTACTTACATTTTATTATTGCCAAGTTCTGGACTGGAGCATGGGAATTTATTTTCTAACTCATTTAACTTTATGAAATGGGATGATTTGAATTGCATTAGCATATTGCTGGTTGCTTAAGTAAATAGTGTTTTTGAAAAAACTGAGTCTTGGTTTTTTATAATATAAAGTCTTGCTTTTATATAGTATGTATTAAACAATAAGTACAAACTGAGACTAAGAAAATTACTCAGAAATTGTTTTCTTATCACTCATGGCTTCATAGTAAAACTAAGAGAACAGATTTAATGTTTTAGGTATGAATCAGGAACCACATAAGAAAAATTCTGCGAAAAACCTACTGTTTCCTTCAAAACTCCTTCAAGTATACAGTGTTTTTGGAGCTTACTACACACACTTATTAATTAATATTATAATTGATAGTACTTGTGAGTCATGCTCATACGTAAAACTTCTGAGTATTAGATATAGAGATCTCAATTTACTATATTGTTTTCTTTTCAGTTTTGCTTTAAAGTTAAGGAAAAGCCACTACTTTAGTATTTTAATGAGTACCTAATTATGGATAGAAAGACAAACAAACATTTTATGAATTCTTTGAGTTGTACTTTCTTTGGAAGTAGATATTGAATTGCCAAGAGACCTGAATTGGGTATTAGATGTCATTAAAAAAAGATATTTTAATCTCAATTCTTTAGCTAGCTAGATGATTGTAATTGGAAGAATCACTTGTTGAAATCCTTTACTGGGTAAAAAAAAAGTGCTATAGCAGTTGATTTCTAAGGCTCCATTCGACTCCCAAATCCTATAACTCTATGAATATTTATTAGTCTATTTATTTTGGAAGCCAAATTCAAATATTATTAAAAGACAAAGACAATTACTAAACAGAATGCCTTTTTGTTGACCATATATTTTGTTAGCTAAATTAAGGCTGCAGTCTGATTGGGAAACAGTGAAAATTAAGCAGCATAGTGTTGTTTTTCAAGGACTTACCCCAAATCTTTAGCATTAACAATGACAGAGGAAGACTGATATTATTATAGGGACACCAGATTACTATCTAAGGAAGCAGTGATACAATGGCAGTGTCTATTCTACTGAAAATTGTTGGAGAGTGGATTAGAAAGTTCAGTTCCCAAAGGCCAGATCTGGTCTAAGTTACAACATTTGAGGTCAGTATGTATGCACAAAATGTTCATTTTTATAGCTCTTGACTTTTTAAAAAAAACAAAATAGAAGAATTTGAAGGGGAAATAATTTAAACTATGGATAAATTTAAGGTTGACCTTTATTCCTGGCTATTGTATTCATTTGAGATAGAACTTTGTTTAAGATTCTAAAATTCTATTTTCATATGTATTTAATTTAAAAAAATAACAAATGGGGCACCTGGTGGCTCAGTTGGTTCAGTGTCCAACTTCGGCTTACATCATGATCTCGCCATTCCAGAGTTCAAACACCGCATCGGGCTCTGTGCCAACAGCTCAGAGCCTGGAGCCTGTTTCAGATTCTGTGTCTCCCTTTCATTCTCTGTCCCTCCCCCGCTTGTGCTCTCTCTCTCTCTCTCAATAATAAACATTAAAATAATAATAATAATAACAACACAAATGATAAGATAATTAATTTAAAATTACATTCTGTTTTTAAAATCTTTTTATTTAAAGAACTATATAAGACTTAACATAAAATATAAATAAAACAGAAAAAAAAACCCAGCTGTTCCTTTATTGTGCCTTAACTAGAAAATTATGCTAATGCATTTTACCGATTATAACATAAAACGTAAACTTTCTTAAAAATATCCATCACTTTTTTTCAGGTTGGTTGAGGTAAAGAATAGCTATTGTTAGCTTAGCAAATTGCTTTATTGGAGAGATTTTATCCTTTGTATACTTTTCTGAGAACAATACATGAAAGACGATTATAAGAGATCAATATTAAACGACAGCAAGCCATATCTCTACCTTATAAAAAAAGTAAAGCAATAATTTATTATTCATTACATTGTAAAAGTAAAAGGTGAATTAGTAGTAATGTAATGATCCTAGAAGGTAAAGGACTGAGGCTTTAAAACCTTCTATTGATTCTGTATTATGCATGCTCTATTACACTGTGATAACTCCGTAAAGTACAGCTCTTTACTCTTTCTTCAGGGAGTGTTTCAGATACCAAAGTAGAGAGCACTTACCTCCTTTGTGTATACATTTGTATGCCTGTATCGATATTTAACTCTGACAGAATGGGAGTGCACATTTAGGCTTTTTTATTTACTTGATGGCCAGCCCTGTCTCTCTACCTTGTCGTTACATTTTGGATGGATTACTGTAAGGTGGACAGAATTTGTTGTCAGTTCTCTCCTTCTAGTTTCTTCCCACCACATAGCCTGTGAGCTTGTCTAGGCAAGGACTGTTCTGTTTTATCCTTAATAGTTCAACAGTGTCTAGTATCTCAATGTTTGTCACATAAATGAACAAATGCTAACCTAATTCATCACAAGCACTATGATCTGAACATATATACACATATATACATACACATTAGAAGAAAACTTCTGGGAGGGAACAATACTTAACCTAAAGGAATGACTCACTAATGATAAAATTTCAGGTATCAGGTGTGATATATTTAGGAGAAGGGGTGAGAGGGACATGTGTGACTTCAAATCACATGATGCAACATGTCCACATTATTTTGCTTTATTTAGAGTATTTCCTCCTTTGAGAAATTACCCCAAAATTCTAGAGGAGAAAAGTTTAGGACTGAGTGTTTAGAAAATGAATGGGCAGATTTTGCATCATCTCAATCTTATGAGTGGCAGATTAAAGCTCATAGGATTTGATCCTTCAATGCCGTTGCTGTCTTGGGAACCCCTTGTGGTGCCAGAAATACCATTGTCTTAAGTCATTCAGGACCAGCAGACACTGCTGAAACAACTTGTTCTTTGAGCCCTAATTCGTGACTTCCGCTCACACTCTCCCTTCAATCCACTCTTGACTTTACTAGTGATAGGCATCAATCCCCTGAAATTGCCCTAGCCTTCCTTGCCAGCTCTGGTTTGACATCAAGTCTGACTGACTGCTCAAGCAGCCCTCTTCTGCCCCCTTCTGTCACAAGTCTGCATGTGCACAGCTGGACCCAGGCAAGTTAATCCCATTCATTCATTCAATAATAATTTATTGAATATTTTCAAACACCACGTACCATACTAGCAAAAATTAGTATTAGTACTGTACAGAAACAAAATTGCTTCACTTAGAGTTTGAAAATGGGAGCTTCACCTCAGGCTTTCCCTATACTTTGAAGGGAACACTTTCAGATTTTTGTAACATGTGACTTAAGTAAGAATTTATAAAGGATCCATGTTATAAAATGGTTCCCCACCACACAGATTTTGATTCAAACTGGTTCTCTCTCGGGGCTTATTCAGTCAGACTTAAGAGTATGAAAGATGGCAGCATTGCTGCACAATTTACAACAGATCCTATAGCATACTGAGTCTCTAATTAAAAAACAAAAACAACATATATTTTAAAATCTTTACCTTAAACAGAGAAATGCTCATCTTAGGTCAGGTGATAGAGCTATGTAAGAGATATGGAGTTACAGGGCTTGGTAAACAATTGGACATGTTAGTGAGGAACAGGGAAGATCCAAGCTCTGGGTGAGCAGGGCAAGATGTTGAGTTCCATGTTGAACATGCTGAATCTGAGGAAGTGAGAGCTCATCCAAGTGAAAAATAAAATCATTAAATTGTATGGATTTATTTGTTTAAGTGTATCATGGAGGGTCTGAGCTGCATCTTTAACATTTTAACTCAAACATTCTATATACAAATATTCCCTAAGCTTGATGCTAGGTGAAAGGTATTTTTTTAAACTCCAGGCCATGTTTTAAATATGATTAATATTATTTCATGCTTAGGATATTTTTCCTGATACTTTTTAAATTTAAGGTTTAAAAGGATGTAGGGATTTTAAAATCTCCCTCCTTGTTTTCATTTTCCTCTTCCCATATTCTTACAAATTAAGCACTCAAGAACAAACATTTCATTTGTAATTTATATTCTTTTCTATTCCTTCTATATTACTCTCTTTTTGAATCAGTGAGAGGTGAAATGGGCTTTGTTTTTTTTTCTTTCTTTTCTTCATTAGGGTGAGAATTATACAGTGAAAGACCTTCCTCGCAATTCTTTGGAAAGAGTGACATAATTAAATTTATTGTGAACTTCCAAGTATGACACTGATTTACAACTTTGTTTGCATTCACTGTTGCCTTTCAAATGACTCCAATTTTCATGCTACT